>NC_142090.1:54085440-54387509 GCF_054644295.1 Miniopterus natalensis | reverse complement strand
CAAATAAAACATAGCTTACTATTTTCAAAATGAAAACCTCAGAAATGAGGTGACTAATCAGAAAAGGTTTAATAAAATAAAAACACATTTCAGAAATGAAAACTAAACTGGAAAAAAAATATGAGGAGTGTAACATAGATTCTGTAATATTCATCTTACAAGGTGTAAACACACAATTCCTTAAGGCAAATATAAGTTTAAAAGTATTTTGCATTATAACTATAAAAGATTGTTGTTTAATAAAAAATAAAATAAAAAATATATAATAGGAAATTTCAACAAAATCAAAAGCTTGCTTTTTAAATAGTACATTTTATAAACCCTTGAAAATTTGTTCAAGAAAAATAAAAGAAGTGGGTGCTCAGGGCAGTGTGGGGACCATGCTGTAGAGTGCATCATTTTCCAGCCACTTGGCTGTACATCAGAAACTGGTGTACAGAAGAAATGTAAAATCTCAATACCCCTATAGTTCCTAAACTGTGTACCATGGCACATTAAGATGGCACAGTGAACTCAGAGTAGTGTCACAATATATTGTAAATTTATTTCATAAGACATGAAAAACAACTTTCAGAGAAAAATTTAGGTGAACACTATGACCCTAGAGAAGACCAAGATTTATGTACTGGATGCAAAAAGTGTTAATTACAGGATTATAGTAAAAATGAAAACTTTTATTTATAAACTAGTAAGAGAGTGAAAAGTCAATAGAGTGGAGAAATATATTCTCAATATTTTTGAGAAAATACTCAGAATGAACAGAGAATATATAGAAACACAATAGAAAATATCTGCCAGTTAACACCATCATGATATGCCACCACAAATCCATCAGAACGGCAAATAATAATAGTAACAAAAAAGCTAAGTTTTGGAGAGGATGTGTAGGATACCTCTTTTACATTGCTAAAGGAAGTGGAAATTGGTATAACTCTTTTGAAAATCTGTGTTGCTATCTATATCCACTAAAACTGTACTTACACGTAATTCTTATACTTCAAGAATTCTACTCCTAGGTTTATACCTAAAAGAAATGTATACAAAAGCTCACCCAAAAGTATGCACTAGAATGTTCATAGCAGTAGTACTTTTCAAAGTTGTCAAAACCCTGGAAACTAATCAAACACCTATGGACAATAAAATGGGTACATAAACTGTTGTAGTCACACAAACTTTAGAGCAAGAAGATGAAATATCTAAATCATGCAACAGTATAGCTGAATCCCATAAATTTAATGTTGAATGAAAAATGATGAACATAAAACATGTATTATGTGTTATTCTATCCATATATAATGCAAAACCAGAAAAGTGTTTGAGGAGTCAAGACTGCGGTCTCCCTTTCACAAGGTCATGACTGAAAGGATGCATGAGAGGTGATTTTGAGCTGGATGAGATTCCATGTCCTGGTTTCCACGCTATTGTTTACACAGGGGCCCTCAGCTTGTAAAACTTCGTCCCCACCTCTGCCTGCTTTCAGTCTTTCCGTAGCTGTCAAAAGAAACAGTCCATAATTGATCCTAATCAGGCCAATGCCTCCCTCAAAAGATATATTTGCTCACAATGTTTCTTCTGTTGTCACCCACATCTGACTTACTCCTTAAGATTTAGCTGAAGTGTCAGCACTTCCATGAACATCCAGGTGACCACCCATGTCCAGAGATGACCCTGTGACAATTCCAAGTTTCAGGCAGAAAAGAAATTGACTTTCTACTTTCTATTAACCTTATTAATAACACACATATCAAAAGGCAAAAATATTTCATTAACACTTATTATTAATTGAAGACCTGTGTTTGAATCTGATGCCAATCTTTTGAGCATTTAGAAATAATATGGCCCAGCCGGGCTTGGCTCAGCAGTTGAGCATTGGCCTAGGATCCAGGTGATTGGGGTTTGATTCCCAATCAGGGCACATGCCCAGGTTGAGGGCTCGATCCTCAGTCAGGGGAGGGGGATGAAGGAGGCAGTCGATCAATGACTCTCTCATCATTGATGTTTCTATCCCTCTCTTTCCCTCTTTTTTCCTCTCTCTGAAATCAATAAAGATATATTAAAAAACTACTACTAATGATATGAATATTATTTTCTCTATTTTTCTACCAGAAGGATGATTAATATTTCACAATCTTGCTTGCTTTTGCTGGCCACCTACTTTCTTTAAACCCAAGTTGGCCGCAGGGTCTATCCTTCATAACTGGAATGCTCCTGTGTTTTTGTTGGCTTATTGGAAATGATATGTGCTCTCAAAGTGATTCTGAATTGATTTATTTTGAATCTTAGTTATGCACTTACTTATGTTTCTTTGAGTTCATTTATGATGATAACAATTTGTGCCCACAAAGAGACCCGTTAGCGAGTCTGCTTCAAATTCCTTAAGAGGAAGAAACATAAATATATCTAAATTGGAGAAGAAAAGTGTTTCATTCCTGAGTCCAAATTTGGAAGATGACAATAAGATATCTGAAATGTGGAGGGCAGTGTTATACTAATGTAATCAACCTTGATTGTTTTCATCTCTATATGTAAAATAATTCAACAAAAGCCTATTGGTTGGCTACTATGGTAGAGTCAATGTTAATTTCTGGGAATACAATTATGGGTGAAACATCATGGTCTTTGCCTTAATGGAAATTACAGCTTAATAATAGAATAAGAAAGAAAGACATCAACTGTGGTTAAGTGATTAAAAAAGGCTAAATAAATTGTGCCATGAGGACATTTAATAAGGATTTTTTTACCTGTTAAACCAATGCTGACTAGAAGGTAAACAACTTTCCTTTAGCAACCTGTGTTCATCATTTTCTTTAAACTCATGGTTTAAGCCCAGCCAGTGAGGCTCAGGGGTTGAGCATAGACCTAGGACCCAGGAGATCAAAGTTCAATTTTCTGTCAGGGCACATGCCCGGGTTGTGGGCTTTATCTCCAGTGGGGGCATGCAAGAGGCAACCCACCAATGACTCTCTCTCTCATCATTATGTTTCTATCTCCCTCTCTCTCCCTCCCTTCCTGTCTCTCAAATCAATAAAGATATATTTAAAAATTAAATAAATAAATGAATAAACTCTTGGTTTAAGACTTGATTTCTCTAAGAAATCTTACTAGATTAATCCTAGTTCACTTTGACTATCCCTTTAACTTGGGTGTCCTTAGGCACATGTACAATGTATGGATGTACTTACACACATAAAACTTTTTAATGGTGGGGTAGCATATAATTTTTTTTTCAGCATATAATTTGTAACATCAACTTTCTGGGATATACTATTCACGTTACATCTCATGATACCTCCAAGCTTCCATCCACTCAGAAGACTTTTCTTAGTGCTCACTAATAGTGGTTAATAAATATCAGTTGAGTTAAGAAGGGTAAAAAGGAGTAACAGAAAAATCCTTTACATGTGAAATGTCAACTCTAGAAATATAACAGTAATTTATCAGGGTGCATAATCCCTTGGAATCATCTATTTTATTTGTTCAGTTCAAAATTTATTCTGTGTTTTCCTGGCTATGGTAAACATTTTAGAGCCAGGCAGAATATTCTGAAAGAGTTTAAGAAACTTTAACCATCTAAGTTATTCAGATTTTATACTTATAATGAGGCCAATCTGCAGGTGTTAAATTAGTCAACAGGGAGACTATTTGCTGGTCCATAAATGTCAGAGAAGCATATTGAAAGAGATAAAAGAAAAGTAAAAAAAAATTATGTAGGTGATATGAAGCATAAACCTCATTCCACAGATGAGAACTGTCTTCCTCTACAGAAGAATAAAAAAAGGGAGAGAGTAGGCTTATTTTCTGCAATTTTTCCAAAGAAAAAAATAATAAATGGAGTTTTATCCTTTATTTTCTCTACATAATTCTCACTATAAAAAAAGTGAGGTGCATGCATTTAATTATATTTTTTAAAGGCCATACATTAGCAACAACAGGCCTTAATATCTATATGTACTAGATGAATGCAGCTAAATGTGGGATTCTTTTTCAGTAGTTCATCTTCACTTGATGCCCCAGTCTATACTGCTATTAGATGATTTAACTATAAACTTTTCTTTGCTGATCTTTCTAGTAATTTTTTTAAAGATTACTCCCATTAGGAACAGAACCTTATACATTGTGGAATTTAATTAATCCTGGAAATATAGGGAAAAGAAGAAAACTATTACTTTGTAATAAATATATCTTTATTTTTATGTACTTTTGATGTGTTGGGAAATACTTTTCACAAAGTTAGAGCTGTAAGAATATAGAAAATAATATTTAGAAAGATATTAACAATATGTGCTCTCTGACATTGAAAGTGGCAAACCTATTTTTAGTACATTAAAAAGTAGATAAAGTAAATTGCATGATTAATGTCTTTTTTCAAGCTTGAAAATTTTCTAACAATTCTTATGAGATTGTAAAGGAAGTATATGATAATAGAACATATGTGGTATAGAAACTTGTACCTATCACAGGAATGTATTTGTTGTACAAATGTTATTGTTATTCTATCAAGAAATTGGTTATTAAAACAAATACTCATGTGCCCTCAAAGAATGAAACATCACACTCATGATAACTACCTGATTATTGGTGACTAGTTAAAGAGTAAGATTATTATTACAAATTTGAAAATATATTGACTTGTAGGTGGAGAAGAAAATAAGACAACTGGAAAAATGAGCAAAATCTTAGAGAAATTAAGCCTCTTTGTGTATCCTTCAACCAGCATCAATGCACAAAATATCAATCACCTCCCCTATTTTTGTCAAATTATTTTCAATACATTTTACAAAAAGATATAATACTATTAACAACATATAGAAAGAATATGAGGAATATTTTTAGCATCTCTAAATGTGTTGTAAAGTGCTAGTTTAAATTAAACTTATATTTATGTTTTATATTGTTTATTTGACCTTTCATGATCTTTCCACTGGTGCTGGCATTGCTTTAAACTAGTGAGAAAGCAGGATTGGGAGAGTGGAAATGGTAACACACTAAAGATTCTTTAAATCTAAATCTGCAGCCTGCCAAGAATGCTGACCAAACTTTCTTTAGTACAGAACAGCTTGTGCCACTCAAATGCATAACGAAAACATAAATAATAAAAGCAAAGCCAGCTTTTAAAAATCCAAACAAAAATAGTTTTCAATGAAATGCAAGATTTTCATGATTTTAGAAACTCCCTGCCAGAACTTGTTAGCTTTGTACCGCCAGTATTCATGAGAACTGAATACAAATTAGTACATTTTGCTAGTTTTCAGATGCACCTAAATCAAATAAATGACTAAACTACTATTAAATTTCATCTTCTAATGAAGAGTTTTCCTCCACTCGTTAAATTTTAATTGGCTCAGATTTTGCAGTTGTAAAAGGTACTTTTTATTTTTGCATGAAGCTGCTAATTTAGCATTAGTTCTTAAAAACAGTTACAAAGCCCTGAGGGTCATCTGAAAAAGCTAAAGCATATAAAAGCAGAGAAAATCATTTGCCATCAGCAGAAAACTGATTGTGTCACCCAATACTGTAATTTCTTATTTCCAAGGGAATGAATACCTATACAGATTATGCTAAAGTTATATTGAATTTTTACTTAAATTTTGGAACTTCTACTAACATAAAGAATGCACCAAAGGAATTATTTTCAAACTGTGGTCTCCTACATCATGAAAGACAAGGTTGAGGTTCTGACTATTGCCCATGTCCTCCAAAATGAAAACCTGAACATTGTCTTTTTATCTATTTTACATAATGGGCTTCCATTTCAGCGTTATTTCCTTCAAGAAAAGATTGTTAATCTAACCTAGATTTTAAAATCAATGGAATTAGATATAGCAAATAGTCATTTAGCTGTCAAATTTCATATAAGTGTTTTGAATTCAATAATATAACAATATCATGAGTTAAAACACTAGAGCTTACAACAGTACCAATTAGTCATCAGATTCATTGGTATATTTGTGTCCAGAGACAAGGAAAGATTAGACATAAGAATTTGTCTCTTTTTAAAATTACACTAAAAAAAAATTACACAGTGCTTCTTGGTAACAGATTTTAACTTATATCTTCAGAACTCTCTTGGGAAACAAACGAGAGAACATGGAAATCTATGAAGTGGAAAATGATATTAGCCAACCAAAACTATCTGCTGGCAACCTGCTTTGTAGTTCTCTCTTTAATAAGTGTGTACTTTATCGACAGACAACTTAAGCCAGATTTTAAAAGTTTTTCAGAATATTGCTAAAGATGAACTAGGGTTCAGTTTGGACCTGGAAACCCAAATTTAAATATAGCAAAATTAATACCCTACACTTATTTTGGGAAAGTTATGCAGAAATACCAGTGAAATACTATAATAGAACACAAAGACTCTTCCCTCTTGGTTCTTTGCCCTCTCTCTTCTTATTGTTCCCTCACTCTGTTTTAACCCATTTACATTAGATATAATAAAATATGAGAACATAATTTTCAGTTTAATAATATATCACAAAGTAAATATGTGTTAACCAAGGCACTAAGAAAGAGAATATGAACAGCACACCGTAGGCCCTCTCGAAATCTCTTTCAATTGTGATCTCTCATTTAATGTTACCTCTATCATGACATTTATAACAATTATTTCTTTGCATGTTTTCAAAGCTTTTTAAAAAATATGTTTTTATTGATTTCAGAGAGATAAAGGGAAGAGAGAGAGAAACATCAATGATGAGAGAAGAGTCATTCATGCTCTGCAGCCTCCCGCACATCCCCCGCTGCGGGTGAGAGGCAACCCTGGCCTGTGCCCTGACTGGGAATCAGACAGTGACCTCCTGATTCCTGGGCCACCGCTCAACCTCTGAGCCATGACAGCTGGGCCATTTATAGCTTTTAAAACACCTAAACACAATTCTTTAGCTTTTCATTTTATTTTATAAAAATGAAATCATATGAGATGTATACTTTTGGGTTTGGCTTCTTTTATTCAAACATGTTTGCTTCTTTTACTCAAGATTATGTTTGTGAGATTCATTTGTGTTGGTGAATGTAACTTCAGTTTCTTGATTTTATGTGATGCACTATATTTCATTCTATAAATAAAACAGATTATTTATGTACCTACTGTTAAGAAGAATTTGAGTTGATTCAAATTTTTCATTAATTAACAGATGCAGTATGAATAGTTTGAGACATATGTCTGTACACAGATAAATTTATGTTTTTACTTTTATGTTCAGGGCTTACTTTTAATGTCATATTTAATAAATCTTTACCTACTTCAAGACCTAAAGATATTCTCCCACATTAACTTCTCAAATTTAATTATTTTGCATTTTACATATTGATCTACAATACATCTATAATTTAATTTTGTGTATGATGTAAAGTAGAAGTTGTTTCATTTACTTCCTTAAGGGTATCCAACTGATTTAGCACCATTTACTGAAAAGAGCCATTTTTCCGCTAGCGCTTGTAGTGTCAGTTTTTCCCAAATTAGGACCTTGGCCTATCTAAATTCACATTTGAGTCCCATTAGTCAATTTCTTTTCTCTCTCTCTCTTTTTTTTTTTGGTCTAAAAAGCCTACATTATTAATGACTAGATTTTTATAAAAAAAAATTGTTATCCAGTAAAACAAATTCTCATTATCTTTTATTTCCAAAATGTTTATTCTTGGCCTTTAAATTTTTATATAAACTTAAATCATGCATTACGTTTTACATGAAACAAAAATGTATGGAATATTCATTGTGATTACATTGAATATACAGAGTAATTTGGGGGATATTTACATATTTATAGTGTCAAATAACGTTTATGTATCAAGGTTATGCTGGCCTCATCAAACTTTATTCTCTTTTATAGTCTATATGAGATTGGTATTTCTTATTCATTACTTATTCAGTATAGCTGTTTTAGTCCAGAATTTCCTTTGAGAAAATTTGAAATTATGGATTAGATTTCTTTAATAGTTATAGAAATATTAGATTTCAAATTTTCTTGCTTAAGTTTTGCAAAGATAATTTTTTCTCAGGACTTGTAAATGGCATGCTTTGACAGTTATTGGCATAAAGTTATTCCTAATGTTTCCTTAATTTTTTAATGTATGCAAGAAATAGTAATTACGTCTTTTAAAATTTATAATAATTTGGTTTTTTAGTAGTTTTTCTTCCTGAATTTTATTAGTATTTTTCAAAAATAAAGTTTTTAATTGAATTGTCCATTATTTATATTTTCGTTTTTAATGTCATTAAATGTTACACATATTTTTAATTTTTTTAAATTTAAATTTTTGGGTTTAGTTTATTTTCTATCAGGTGGATATATAACATTTATTATCAGTATTTTTTGTAATATATTACTTTTAAAGTTATAAGTTTCCTTTTAAGGAAACTGCATTTACAGCTTCAATAAAATATTAACATTTTTATACATTAATTTTACAAAATATAAATTGTTAAAATTGATTCAAGGATTACAAATTTGATTACTTTAATACTGTATTATTATAGTACTGTATTATAATAAAGAAAAAAAGGTAAGCAAAATCAAAAGCAAATTAGAAACATTCACTACAATTGTTTGAAAAACTATCTTAGAGATACGCAGAACAGGTTGCCAGAAAACTCTGAGGATAAAGGACAGAATGCTATGTACTTTATGGGGAATATAGGTCTTAGTACAGGAGGACTCCTATGACTACTCATGGTGTTTTTAAATATCCAGATTAAACTTGTATTAACATTTTGTTTTTACAGTGTGTCCCAAAATGGCAACATTACATGCTTAAAACTGGAAGTCGTTCAGTTATCAAGCAATTTGACACTTTTTATGACAAATCTTCCTGGAAGCCCACACATAAAAAGAAGCATATTGATTTCTTAAGTTTAATAGGCAGTAGAAGAAGTGACAATAATTTATTTATAAAACTCCTGGAGGGATGCACTGTAGCCATAGATGCTGTCAACCAAAGCAGACAGGTTATCACAACGTAGTTAGCAAATGATCATAAAGCCTAGAGGCAAATAGCCCCTGAATGTGAGGGACAGTGGGGTGAGCCTGACTGAGAAGAATTTATTGTAGACTATGAATACTTTAGCTTGAATTTCTGGGAACACAGAAAATACCAACACTTATAATTGTTAAAAGTTCCTTTGTCCTGAAGAACAGTAATGAAATTAAAATTAGCTTTGAACTTTAACAATATAATTACTGGCGGGGGGGGGGGGTGGGGAGTTCTTTTATAATGCATTAGTTTAGAAAAGAAAAATAATATCTTAAGGAAAACACAAGCATGTACACAGTTTTTTCCCTGAAGGATATCAACTCTCTACTGCATATTTTAATCAAGTTTCTTTCCGTCATGCAGTTTTAATGATTGCGTCACCAAGACCGACAGAAGTCTTCAGCATTTCTTGTTGAGTTGAAGTAATTTGGTATTCTGCAAATATAGTAATAGAAAGAAGAGCCAATTATTTTGAAAAGTCATAATGAAAAGTCCTATCACTTATGCCCATGATATTTGACTCTATTCTACAACTCAAAACTCACGTTCTTAGCTTGTCACAAACACTGCATTCTGTCACACCAAATAAAGAGAAAACAGCTCTAATTATGTAAAAATTAGCAGTAAATGCCACTTTGACAGAAATATTCTGTTTAGGTAATCTGAATATGTTGAAATGGATTTACACACTTTATCCAACATTTGTTCTCTAAAATATAGAATCATTACATCAACATCAATTAAGTTACTTTTTCCAAGTTCTACTGAAGTAGGTTGGGATTAAAAAACAGTCCTGTGTTTAGCAGGGAACATAGAAATGGTCTGTTCTGAATACCGCCTCCTTAGTTAATGATTCTTAACAGACAGGAGAGAAGAGGAAAGAACTCAATGTGTGTACAGCTTCAAGTTATAAATAAATTAGACCAGTGATCTTCAGATGTTTTTTGTTGTTGAGGATGTTTTCCTTTCTTAAGGTGCAAAGTTCTTAATTCAGTGAAATCTTTGGTAGGGATCCAATATATAACAGAAAAGAGCAGAGCTACTCTGGATAAGGTAGGTCAAGCTTGCCTGGGTCTGTTTCATGCAGGTAAGGTTACATGCTCTATTCAGAGAGTCCGAGATAATGTCAGGAACAGTCTGACTCAAAACAACTTTTCCATTAACCTTTATTACTTATACAAATAACGACAATTCCTTTGGCTATAACTTGACACTTGTTAAGATGCAAATGTCCTTGAAGGGGTAATTAATTCAGTCTTATCAATTAACACCATAGAACAAATTACTTTTCACATCCCTTTCTTTAGGCAAGGATATATATAATAAAACATATTATAAAGAAGTGTTACAGAAGAAGTTCAGGATATTGGAATCAAACTTTAGCTACCTCAAATTACTTTAAGATACAGGTCATCTGTTAATATAGTAATACAATTTTAATTAAATTTTATTATAAGAATAACATATATGGATCATTGGGTTTGGGAGACCCATAGAATCAGGGAGGTAGAGTTAGGAATTAAGATACTCTGGCTAAGAGAGAAGGGAGTCATAATTGCAAATCTCAATGACAGCATGAAAGTCTTGGCACTTGGAGAGTGAGCAATTATAAAGCTGTTGGGAGACAATCCTCCATGTGTCTTTTGTGATTCTACACACCTTATAAAGAGCAATTGACAGTTTTTGTTCTAGATTATTTTTTTTCAAGGATTTTTGTATAGCAATCAGCCTTGGAAGTGAGAAGGTGTGGGCCTTCTTTCAGGGCAGAAGGCAGATTCGGTTTTTTGTCAGGTTGTTAATGTCTCCTTGTGAGGAAAAAAAACAAAGGTAAGGCAGGTTTGCCAGAAGCCCTTTTATAAAACTGGTAGTTTTCTAACCCACCCTAATCACACTGTATTATCTGCTGTGCCATAAGTAATAAAATTCTTTGTCTTGGGCCCAGGAGTCTTGTGTCTTCTGGCAGCATCTGTAAAACTGTGGCAGGCTTAATTGTTAGCTTGAAAGTAGGGTAAAAATCTCAAGCCTTTTATACTCTTTACAGTATTCTATCATATACAAAGGTCAGGAACTGAAAATATCGCACCCAATAATTACTGTGATGGGGCCTGTGCTAGCCAAGAATTGATATAAAAATTCTACTAAAGCAGAGTTGAACAGGAAAAAGAAAAGTAGCTTTCACAGATCACTGGGAAAAGTTGAGAGACTAAAAAAGAAAAGCAAGTATTCACCAAAGCTGTTTCTTTTGTCTTGAAAATTATTATTAGCCTTGAGACTACCAGGTCTATTATTATTAATCTCCTTATCTCTGTTTCTGTAGCTTATCACAAAGAAACCTGCCTACCCATACAATTCCTCATTGTCTTTGCTGTAAAGATTCTTGTCTCTCCCCTGGCCCTTCTTGTACACAAAAACTATCCTCCTTCTCTATGTTTTTCCTCAGAACACTCATGACCATCTGACATATTATACATGTATTGTATTACCTATTTATTTGTTTGACTCATTCCACTAGAATGTAAGCTCTAGAATGTTGAGATTTTTGTCTGTTCTATGCATTTATTAATCTTTACTTCTGGTATAGAATCTATCATTGCGTAAGTAATAAATAAGTTTTAGTCAAGATGAATTAATTAGTAGATCAATGAATGAACATAAATGGAGGTTTGTAGTTAAGTTAAACACTTCAGTTTATTTCAAGTCTCAATTCCTTTCTGCCTTCAAGACACACTTATTTTTTTTTTTAATTTATCTTTATTTTTGAAAGTATTACAGATGTTCTCCATTTTCCCGCCAGTAACCTCCTCCACCCTGTACTGCCCCGAAAGGTCTTCACTGAACTATTGTCTGTGTCCATTGATTACGCATATAGATTCTGTGGTTAATCTCTTCCCGCCCCCTTACCCCCTTTCTCTCTGAGATCCCTCAGTCTGTTCCATACTTCCCTGTCTCTGGATCTATTTTGTTCATCAGTTTATTTTGTTCATTAGATTCCACATATAAGTGAGATCATGTGATACTTGTCTTTAAGATATTCGTGATGAAGAAGTGGGTCAGTCAGAGAAAGAACCCACTTCTTCTGAATGAATACCTTTGCTCTCAATTCCGGAACAGTAGACTAACAGGACATTTTCTTCAACATATTTCAATAGTGACAGGCACTTTCATCTCCTTTTTACATTCCACTTGGCCACCACCTTCCTTATTTTCCAAAACCTATAAAATACATGCACTCTATGGGGAAAACATAAACGTAGTATGTTTCTCTCAGGACTTGTAAATTCCAAGCTAGTGATCAGATCATCTTTCCTGAGTGATATCAAGTTAGAATACAAAGAAAAATATTTGACACCTGTCCGAAATACAATGCTTTACCTTCAGAAAAGAAGTCTAAACAGATGTGTCATTTAAAGACTTATCTCTATAGAAAACTCAGTTACAGTGCAGACCCCTCTTCATTTTTTTATATTAAAGGTATTTAAAATAGTTTTTTTATAAGAGTTTTTCCTCTTTTTTGTGGATTGCTCTGTGACTAACGATGTCCTCAGTTCTCCAACTAAACAGGGCTTGCTTATTTTTTTATAAAATGTAATAAATAAATGTTATAAATGCAACTGGGTCTTTTAAAGCTTCAATATTTTATTTCAGACTGCATTCTGTGTCTCATATTTAATAGTACTGCTTTTGAAATTGTGTACATTCATGCCTTAGATTAATGAACAGGTTTTACTAACTTATGTAATCCACATTTAATCAGAACCAAGTCAAATTTTGTTTCCCCCCCCGAAAATAAAACTATATCATCTCCAGCTGGAAATTGTTTATAATTTCTCCACACTGTCTGATTGCAATTAGTAATACATATAAATAAATTTATATATGTATGTGTATGTGTGTGTATATATATAAAACTATATATAACTATATAGTAATATTTATAGTAAGTTAATATTTATTAGCTATATAGTAATATTTATATTTATAAATACAGTAATATTTATTTATATATATACATATGTATGTATACATATACTTATGTGTTTATATATAAATACAATATATATGTAAATATATATTTTCAATGTAGAGAAGAATAAAATAAAATAAAAATGTATTCAAACAATTTGTCTGAAATTACTCTACAAGCACACCTGGGTAAAATTAGGTGAGCCCAGTTTACAGATTTAGTTCTATTCTTTTTTTAATTTGTAAAAAGAAATATTTTATGACCTATTGTGTATAAGCATTATGCTTTGGTTGTTATAAAACACTAAAATATGACCCTGAAATCTATTTTTATAATACCTTAATTTCTTTATTTTTCAAAAATGATAATATTCAAGTTGTGATATGTGATATATATATATTAATTTATCTTTATTGTTGAAAGTATTACAGATATCCCCCTTTTTCCCCCCATTGATCCCCTCCATCCTGAATCCTCCTGCCTTCCAGGCCTTCACCACACTATTGTCTGTGGTCATGAGTTATGCATATAATGCCTATAAGTTCTTTAATTAATGTTTCCCCACCCTCCCCCACCCCTGCAGCCGTCTGTTCCATGCTTTTATGTCTGAGTCTGTTTTGTTCCTCAGTCTATTTTGTTTATTAGATTCCACACATGCATGAGATCATGTAAAACTGAATCAGGAAGAATCAGAAAACTTGAATAGGCTAATAACAACTGATAAAATTGAAGCGGCAATAAAAAAACTCCCCGCAAACAAAAGCTCTGGTCTGGATGGCTTCACAGGGGAGCTTTCTAATTCTTTAAGTTGTAGGGTTAGATAATTTACTAAAAATTTTTCTTGCTTTTTGAGTTAGACCTGCAGTTCCATGAACGTCCCTCTTAGGACTGCTTTCTTTGTGTCCCATAGATTTTGGGTTGTTATGTGTTCATTTTCATTTGTTTCCAGGAAGTTTTTGATTTCTTTCTTGATCTTATTGGTAACACATTCATTGTTTCATAGCATACTATTTAGCCTCCATGTGTTTGAATGGATATGTGATATTTTTTGACTATCAGGCAGTTCACTAAGCTAGGTTTTTAAGCTTTATCAGTACTTATTGTTATATGGCACTCAAATGTTAGTTTAATATTTCCAACTAGATTTCCAGTTAGACTCAATCATATTGTACTGTTTATGATTATTAATGATTAACTAATAGTTCATAGATAAGAGAATGAAATCATTCCAGAAGCTCAGAAAGAAATGATTAGAACACCAATAATTTACCTTTATTGTATAAGAAACTGTTTAAGCCAAAAACACCTGCCCATGATGGCTTACTCCCATTCAACCACCATGAACAGAAACTTGGACTAAAAGCCAGAAATAAACACCTGTGTTTACTAGTAGGTCTAGCTTAGCCCAGGTGATCAAAAAATAAAGGAAGAAAAGATAAATGCTTCTATTTCATTTATAAGGTTAAGCTATGGTGCACTATTTATTTTATTTTTGGAGCCAATAATTAATGATGAAAATGATAGAGTTAGTGCAGGTGGGTGGTTTGGTTTCTGCATCCAGAGCTGAACATCAAGTGTTGTTTTGTTGCTAGGAGGTTAAAATGAGCAGTTGAAAGTGAGAGAGGAAGTACTTTGTTCAATACATTGAGCTTAACTTTAAATATCATGGCATGGTTAGAATTATCCAAAAAGAATGTGAGCATCATGCCTTATCAACCTGCCTTTTACATATCTCCTTCCTGATCTCTCCTCCATGTCCATGCTCACATTAAGGTGACAAAGGGACCCAGAATATTACTTTAAAAAGTTATTTTAAAAAGTTAATTTTAAAAATTATTTAAAATGTAGTGAATTATTCTTATGCTGGAAAGGGAATGAGTTTAGAGAAATGCTGATCAGGGAATTCTAGTGCTTTAGAATTCAGAGCTATTTTCATGATTTTATTAATGTGTTTAGAGTCGGATCTTCCAAACATTTGAAGAAAGATGTAACTTTCCCCAGAAAAAAAATTATAGATGTATGTATACACTCACATCAAACACACTTTCATCCACATTTATACATACATATACACACATGCTTCCAAAAAGCCTTGTGCATTCATATGTTTTTTATTTTGGTTTTTAAATGTTTTTATTGATTTCAGAGAGAAGAAGGGAGAAGGGGAGATATAGTAGAAACATTAGTGATGAGAATCATTGACCAGCTGCCTCTTGCATGCCCCCTACTGGGGATTGAGCCCAAAACCCAAGCATGTGCCCTGACAGAGAGTTGAACCCTGATCTCCTGGTTCATGGGTGGATGCTCAACCACTTAGCTACACCAGCCAGGCCATATGATTTTATAGACATTTTAATTAGGATAAGAATCTCTGATCCAAATAGGGGTCATCAAAATATGAACCCATGGGCAAAATCCAGCCAACTGGCTGTTTTGTAAATGAAGTTTTATTGCAAAACAGCCTTAGTAGTTGTATATTACTTATGGTTACTTTCATGTTCTAATGTCAGAGTTGAGAAGCTACAACAGAGGCTATATGACCCAGAAGTCTAAAATATTTGTAATCTCACTACTTAAAGAAAAAAAAAAATAAGTCAAATCTAGAACAAAACTATTCTTTACACATGGGGAAACAGAACTGTATAGTTTAAGTAATTTGTAAGATATGAAGAGAAAAATCTGACAACATGGTGAACTTAATTAATAACTTTTCTACTTTAAGATCCTAAAATGCTGGATAAAATACAAGAAAATTATAAAATAAGATTTTGCCTCTGAATATGGCAAGAAACTTCCAGGGAGATTTCTACAGGATTCATATGAGTTAGAGGAGAATAGACCCGAAAGTGACAGGAGACTAGAATTTGACTCAATGACCAAGCAGCCATGAGGGATGCTAATCTCTACTCAGGGCCAAGGTTCTCTAGGAGGCAGATGTAGAAGACAAAAACAAAACAAATTGTCACCTGTGGGAAAAAATCAAACTTCTAACCTATGCTACCAAAAACTTAAGAGTCTGAACCTATACTGCAAACAAAGATATTAATATGATCAAATTAACCTGCTATGCAGGTTGTTTCCATAATTCATGCCTCACAGGATTTCTATAATTTAAGCAATCTCCACTGAAGATTAGTTCACAATATTAAAAAATAGTCCACAAGGAGACAGAGTCAGAAGAGGAGGAACAGTGCCCACAGACTTCAGAAACAGAAAAACCTGAAAAGCATGATAAGTAAGCTTATAATGCCATAAAAGAAAAAAAAGAAAAAGAAAAAGTTAGCAATGGGAGGAAAAGGACATCTGTAGTACTTTCAACAATCAAGATAATTTTTTAAAAAGTTGGACAGCAAAAAAATTGACAAGTAGATTGGTAATATAACCATTATAATTTCTAAAAATGGAAATACAGCTATTTTAACTTAAAAATTCAGCAGAAAAAAATTTAAAAAAGGACAACTGAAGAAAATCTTCAAAAACTCTGAAAAGTAAATAAATAAATAATAGTTCTGAATAAATTCACTTGAATACAGCCCTTAGGGATTTTCCCCCCAGATCCATTGGGATTTAATTGACATATAACATTGTTTATGTTTAAGGTATACACATACTGATTTGATACACATGTATTGAAATATGATTGCCATTGTAGCTCTAGTTAACAAGACCATCATATCAAGTATTACCATTTCTAAAAGTAAACAGAATACAGGAAAAGAGATTTAGAGATGTCAAAATTAGAATGGACATGTATAATATAAATGTAATAGAAATCAAATAAGAAGAAGTTTGAGAGAAACAATAATAGAAGAGATATAATTGGTAATTTTCCAGAATTGTTGAGAGATATTAATCCTCAATTAAGGAAGCATGAGTTATTTTTTCTATAAATAGGTATTTAGACATAGACATATCTCTAAATATCTATATATATATATACATGTCTATGTATTGACACATGCATCTCTACATATGTAGGAATTATTGTAAAAGTGTAGAAAATCAAGGCAAAGAGGAATACTTTAAAACACAGAAAAAGGCAGGCATTACAAAAATTACATAAAAATTTAGACCTAAAATATTAGGACTCATATTTTCAATAGAGGCCAGACACTAGAAAACATTTTTTTAGTTGGTCAGTGCTAAAACATTTTTTTAATTGGTCAGTGCATATTTATATGCCCCTAAGATATCTGTCAAGACTAAAGACAAAAGAACATTTACAGATAAAAGAATGAATGAGAAAGCTTACTACTAATAGACTGTGTTAGAAAGTATTATACACAGTTTGTATTTTTTTAAATATATTTTTATTGATTTCTGAGAGAGGAAAGGAGAGGGAGAGAGAGAGAAACATCAATGATGAGAGAGTCATTGATCAAGCACGCAACCGGGCATGTGCCTTGACCAGGAATCGAACCTCGATCTCCTGGATCCTAGGTCAATGCTCAACCACTGAGCCACGTCCGGCCAGGCCACAGTTTGTATTAAGACAAAAACTAAACCCAGGGTGACGGGAAGAGATTTAAGAAGAAATGAGAACAAATGATAAATTTATGAAAAAAAGAGTGCAAATTACTGTGCTGTTTCTAAACAAGTAGTGACTTCAACATAATGAAGGTTATCCAAAACAAACAGAATGAGCGCTTTTTGTGGTGGAGGTAGGAACATGTATTTTTGCTCATTTTAAGAATGATTATGAATGGGAATAATTAGAAAAAATAACTTCTAAAGAGGAGTGGATGAAGTAGGAGTAAAGATAATTGTTGACAAGGAATATGAACACATTTATTGTCTTTTCTTCTTCTTTAGAGCCATTTAAAATGAGAGTAAGCAAATAAATGTATGTGTCACAGCCAATAAATCTGGGGATGTGTAATTGAGTTGGGGATGGGGGACACAAGTTGGGGAACATATTTAAACCAATTTATGTAAGAAAAAGGGATAGTTGACACTTCTTTACTGGTAAAGCAGAGGAGCATGTGGCAAGAAAACATTCAAGAGATCTAGGCAGGTAATGAGCACATCTGGCTAGCACAGGACCAGAGAGATTCCTATATCCAGGTCTGCAGGAGAATGACACATGGCAGAAAACTGAGGGGATGCAGTTAGGCTTGACTCCCCTCTGCTCACGCCCCTTGTCCTACATTTGGCCATTTTAGTTTACACAGAGGGCAAAGATTAAGAGGTAAGACTATCCAGGAGAGTGCAGCACTACAGGACTCATCAGAAATTCACCAAATCCTAGGGTAGATGCTGGGTCCAGAGTTTAAAATACTCTTCTATGTGACCTCTGAGGGACCCTCAGGCTAAATTCAGAATTTCAGTCTATTCATCCTAACAATTACCTAGAAATTTTTCTGTCCACATGTTTAAATGTGAATTTCTATTCTTTCTGCTACACATATGATGCAAATCAGTAGGAAAGTAAGGAAACACCAAGAGGAGCAAACAGAAATAAAAAGAATGAGGACAGTTAGAATTTTAGGGGTCCAGAGAAGATTTAAGCATCTTAATATTATATTTTCAGAGCAGCTCAAGAACGTGTAGGTTTCATAAAGACAGACATAATATTA
This sequence comes from Miniopterus natalensis, assembly GCF_054644295.1. Taxonomy (NCBI): domain Eukaryota; kingdom Metazoa; phylum Chordata; class Mammalia; order Chiroptera; family Miniopteridae; genus Miniopterus; species Miniopterus natalensis. The sequence continues at coordinate 54,368,999 of NC_142090.1, read as the reverse complement.
TGTAAAAAGAACAACAGAAGGGGGAGGGGATGGGGAAAGAGAGCTTTAAAACTCAGCATTTATTAGGCAAAGAAAGAAATTTAAAGATTAGAAAGTGGGGTAAGGTAGTTTCCTATTCATAGAATTAAAAAAAAAAAAGGCTAGAGAGACTGATTTTGACAGAAAAGAGGCATCGTGCACCATTCCAATAGCGTCAGTATATGAATGACAAGAATTTGGAGAGAACAGAAAATAACCACTATAGAAAGAGAAGCAATTTGTAAAAGCTGGGGGAGGAATCACAGATCTCACAATAGAAAGGGCCTACTAAGTATCTTTAAAAATAGGTGGAAAGTATAAATAAATAAACCTACACCTAGATACATGACTTTGAAATTGTAGAGCAGTAAGTTTCTAGAGAGGAAGTACAGGTCAATTAAATCAGAGTTTCATCAGTCACAGTAAAACCTACAAATAAAATTGTGTAATATCTTCGATACTTTTAATATAAAATATGATTTGGAACTTAGAATTCTATATTTACCAGGCTGCCAGGGGAAAATTTCACCTCCCACATGTTTTCTCTCCTCCTCTGTCTTCTGGACTTCTTCTCTCTCTTTCCTCCTCACCCACCCTCCTTATTGCCATTGCTTTTTTGAGCATGTTTGAACAATGTGGGTTAAAAGTAAAAATAAAGGAAAGCTATACCGACTCTAGTGAAATTCATCGAGGATTCCAGCTACACAGCAATGGCAACTTGGTATGCGAACAAAGACGACCTTGAAAGAAACATCTGAATTAGAACATAAATTTAATGAAATTTAAAAGTAACTTGAAGAAATGGAACATTAGGTACAAAGGAACATATGGAATAGTCTATACTCAAGAAAGCTCACATTACTTCACTCAATAATAACATAAAGGTGATTAGAAATTTTGTGAAAAGAAAGGTATGATAAATCTGATTCAAATATGAAATAGCCCTAATGGACCACACTTTTCAGCCCTAGATGAAATATGAGAAAATAGAATGCATTTCAACAGTATGTAAGATGTATTCTTTAGTACCTCGGAGCTATGACACTGGACCTACAGGGAAGGAAATTTGTCATCAGTATACTAATGTCTATGCAAGTGGCAGGGTTAAAAATCCCAACGTTGTAACAGTTATTTATTCGTTTTCACCTTGATTGAAGACTTCAATATTCAGCAATATAAATTTTGTCAACCTAAACGACATAAAGGCAAAGGTATAACTGCCAGATAATGAATGGTGAGGAGAAGAAACAGTGAAGGGAGAAATTACCTTCACTTAACTGAGAGGGAAGCAAAAGGGGGGAAAGGGACATCTGTAACAGAGTCAACAATAAAAACAATGCAATATATTAAAAAAAGAGGTACTATGTAGACCAAATTGGGCAAGAAATAGAGATTTTACTGTATTATTTAAATATGCTAAAATAACCAATAAAATTAGTAGTGAGAGGATGGTGAATTTGATCTAAAGTCTTAGCCATCATAACAGTAAGTCAGTTTCTAATGATGATAAATAATGAAAAACATAAAACATGTTATTTAGTGATATGGAGGTAGCAACTGGAGGATTTGTGGGAAGTGGTACTTGGCTGGGATGATACTCTGGCTTTCAGTTATGATTCCTTCATTCCTATTTTGTACCATATATACATTGCCATTTATTAAATATCAAAAAACAGAAGTCAATATGCTCTATACATGTCTTTTTTTCTCACTTTTTTTTAATTTAAAAGTTATTACAGGTATATTTAATATATAAGCAAAATTATTTTTATTCACCCTAATGTGATAGCTTTTCTGTTAATTGAAAAATAAGCCAAACATAATTTTCAATCATGAATTTTATCAATTTATATGTTCTGTTTGAAATATGATTTTAATTTCTATAGTAATGTAAAGACAGTGTTCTTTTGTTTATTACATTTTTATTGGTCTCAGTTTGTCAATAGGTACTGAAGAAAACGCTTAGCCCACACTGAAATGATATTAGATATAGTAATTTCTTAAAATTAATTGATAGATACTTCTACAAGCTCTAAATGACTTCACCTAAGTAAATCAGTTTCATAGCAATTTATACCAATTCAGAAGTTCTTGAACCAGTATTTATAATGAATTAACCAAGGGTGATTATCTTGAATATATGTACCAACCAATAAGCTCACATACTAAATGGATGAGAACATTACTCTTTTTCCACATCAAAATTTATGAACATGTTTAGCAATTTTTATAAATATTCATATATTTTCTAATAAATCTCAATATGATTTTAAAATGGAGATAAGAAAATAACTGACAAGCAATTTTAGAATGAGAAGCAACTGTGTGGAAATGTATTAAGCATAGAGCCTTTTGCTACATGCTACTTGTGCAATCACATAGAGCCCAGCACTGAGGATGGCCACACACTTGGTTTAATGCTCTGCTGTTGCTGTCTTGTAATTGTTCATTTTTAAAACACAGGGGCCCCACATTTTCATTTTTCATTGAGACTTGCAATCTATGAAGATGGTTCTGTATTTAAAAATTGACTTCAATGAATAGGTATGCTTAGAGAGAAAACATAAATATTACTTTCTAGAAAAAAAAATTCAGTTGTTATTATTTTTGTTCTGTTGCCTTGATTTGATCTTCCCCCCCCCATGATCTCTATTTCTTGTGTCTCCAAAGACTGAAAGTGAGATAGATATGAAATTTTGAGGTCTTGTGTATTTAAAATACATAATTTAGAAAAGAAAGTGTTATAGAGGTTTCCCCCCTTATTCTATATTAATTTAATAAGAAGCTATGATTCAATACTTTCTTTAGCTTAGATATGAATCTGAGGTCTAATAGATATATATGCAAATAGTTTCTTTTCAGCTTAAAAACAGAAACATTTTTGTTTCATGTTTTAGCTCAGGTAAGTAGAATCTTGCAAACATTTAAAAATTAAACATACATTTGTTATATAATACCGCTGGCTAAGTAGGGTTTAGAAAATGTTCTAAAATTAGTTTGCTATATTATTCTTTTGCTCTTAGGAAAGAAGAATATTAGCTTATCTATAATATATATTTTTAAAATTAATTTAATCCTAGTGCACCAGGATCAAAAGCCAGGGTATGCATGTACAATAGTTTTCTATCTTCTCCAATAGGGAGGAGAAATAAAAATATCCATTTGTGGCTTTGCTTTTTCAAGGATGCAATTAAAACGTAATTAAATTAGTTGATCATTACTTTTTTAGTTACATCACTTTAAAGGTACTAGCCCTAAAGCTGATATTTTAAATAAATTTAATTATTAAAATTTGAGGACTTGCCCGGCCAGGCGTGGCTCAGCAGTTGAGCGTCGACCTAGGATCCAGGCGATCAGGGTTCGATTCCCAGTCAGGGCACATGCCCGGATTGTGGGCTACAGCCAATCAATGACTCTCTCATCATTGATGTTTCTATCTCTCTCTCCCCCTCTCCTTTCCTCTCTCTGAAATCAATAAAGACATATAAAAAATAAAAATAAAAATAAATTTGAGGACTTGAAGGTTATCTCTCCCAAGTTTCTCCCAGACTATTCAAACACTTGGATAGAACATATGTTCCACAGACGGTAACCCATTCCATACATGGGCTAGCTTATCTTCCTTAAAGAACTTCCTTTCTTGTTTTTGGAGGAACTTTGCTTCCCTGTGATTTATAAGTAGTTAATAGATTTGTATTCACGGGCTAAAAATGGACAGGATTTTTCTAAAGATTTTCTATCTAAAGGTGAAAAACTTGTTCCTTAAATCTCCAGCAAATGACTTAAAAACAGAAGTTAATTTTCCAAACTGACTTAAACAGCAGTTTCTCCAATATAACTGAGATTATATTCAGTTGGCTGTCTTTTTGTTTTGTTGATGGAGAACAGTATGGAGGTTCCTCAAAAAATTAAGAATAGAGCTACCATATGATGCAGCAATTCCTCTTCTGGATATCTTTCCAAAAAAATTGCAAACACTTATTCACAAAGATATATGTACCCTATTTTCATTGCAGCATTGTTTACAATAGTCAAAACATGAAAACAACCCGGGCATCTTTCAACTGATTATTAGATAAAGGTATAGTACATATATACAAGGGAATGCTCAGACATAAAAATAAGATTAAATAACAGAATGGTGGTTACTAGAGGGGAAAAGGTTGTGGGGGGAGGGAAAAGAAGGGAAAGGGGCTCAAATACAAGGTGATGGAAGGAGACTAGACTTCAGATAGTGAGCACACAACAGAGAATACTGATGTCATATTATAAAGTTGTACATCGGAAATTTATAATGTTATTAGCCAGCGTTTTCCCAATATTTTTAACTTTAAAAAGACAAAAAAAAAAAAAAATAGTAGGCATAGGAAACCGAAAGCATTGTAGAATTCTCATTTAGCATGCCTTCCAAGGCCCTATTAGACCTTTAAAATCATACATAGCTTTTAGGTATTGGTTGCCAAATCTGAGAATGCTCATTTGCAAATGAAGATGACAACATAGTATACAATATTTTCATTTAAATATATGCAAATGATATAAACCAAGTTATGGTCTGTGTATTAGGAAAAGTCAGATAGATTTGAAGAGTGAATCAGCTAGATATATAAAATATATATAGATGAAGATCTATCTAAGCATATATGAAGATCATCAACTGACCAGATAACCTTAGAGTTGATTTCACTTATAACTTTATGTCACACTGCTTGACACTACATTGGAATGATAACATTTTATAATAAACTTCTAAGTTACCAAAAGTTTTTGATGTACTATCATAATTCTACATACATCTTAAAACAGAAAACTTAACACTAAAATATTATGTTGCACATTTTATGTTGACATATGTTTTATATTTTCATATCTGTGTATTACTATATTTTAAAACTATCAAAGGACAAATCCACAAATATAGTAAACATTTATAATGGGAAAGTATATTTTAGTAATATAAATTTAGAAGTTATCATAGATTGCTGACAACTACAGTGAGGTATTTCTTTAGATTTTTGTAGAAATCCATTTCCTCTTTTCCTTCTCTTCAAAGAAAGACAATATTAACCCTGTGCTTACTTGTTACCAATAGATAGGAGGGGTTAGCAGGGATCATAAAAGGGAGGCCATGAAGTGTTAATAAGCGGATATAATTAGGACAAAAGCATGTGATACCAAGATATTTATTTAGTTAGTTATTATTAAATTTATTGGAGTGATACTGATTTGCAAATACCGTATGATCTCACTCACATGTGGAATCTAATGAGCAAAATAGAAACAGAGGCACAGACTGACAGGTGTCAGAGTGGAGGGTTGTTGGGTGGCTAGATGAAAGAAGGTAAAGGGATTAAGCATAAATAAATAAATAAATGTAAAACACATACAACAGTGTGGTAACAGCCAGAGGCAAAAGGGGATGGGGGGATGTGGACGTGGGCAAAGTGGGGGGAAAACGGGGTGGAAAGAGAATTTGCTTGGGGCAATGGTCTCAGGATGCAGTGTGCAGATGATGTTTTATAGAGCTGTACACTTGAATCCTGTATGGTTTAGAGAAACCAGGATATTTAAATCATGCTTTTAAATATACTGTCCCCTTTTCTCTTTGTCTCAGGCTTACTGTGAATACAAAGACAATCATAAAGTCTGAAATTTAAAAATGGGGAATTGGACTTCATTATCTATGTGCAAAGGGAAATAGACTTAACAAGATAAGTTGTCTGCACAATCTTTCTGATAACTTGTAATGCAAATATTAAATACATCAGTTGAGCATATTCATTTTTGTTAAGTAATTTTGGGTTCCTAAGATCCTGTTACATGCCCATAGAACTCTATACTCTCTTCAAAGCTATCATTACACTATTACATCTTTTTCATTTTAATAGTTGTTCGTATTTTAAGTTCTATAAAGGCAGTGATCATATCTGTATTGCACACTGATGTTTGTTTACTGTTTAAGAAATTTTAGATACTCAAAAAATGTTTGATCAGTAAACTTACAGGGTAAAAGTAGGTCTACAGTTGTTAGCATATGAAACACAGAGTTTATTCTTGTATTTTTATTTATATATTACTGTAATTATTATTATTAACCTACTTTTGCCCTCCCCTGTATAAACACAATTGGTTTAGTTTACTTTGGTATGGTCAAACTGAACTCCTACTATATTCTGGGATCACAAATATTAATAAAATAGGGCACTGCCATAAAAAGCAGCAGGACTGACATATAAAATATGCTATAACAAATGACCAATCTATGCTCTTAGTTTGTATAAAGTGCTTTGGGGATAGAGAGAGTCAGCAGGTACTCAACCAGTAAGTTCCAACAAGACTTTCTGAAATAAAACCAAGTATTTATTGGTTAATTCAGGATGATTAAAGTATGTCAGACCAGGGGAATAGAACAAGTAATTTTAAAAGCATGAAAGAGGATTTTATGGAAAAACAATTCAGTCACTTACTGAATTATTATAATAACTTAATTATTATTAAGCTATGGTTGAAAATTATTTATTTTTTAAAATTTATCTGTATTGTTGAAAGTATTACAGATATCCCCTCTTTTGCTCCCCCATTGATCCCCTCCACCCTGCATCCACCCCCCCCCACACACACAGACCTTCACCACACCACTGTCTGTGTCCATGGGTTATGCATATATGCATATAAGTTCTTTGATTAATATCTTCCCACCCACTCCCCCACCCCTGCCTTCCCTCTGAGATCCTTCAGTCTGTTCCATGCTTCTTTGTCTCTGAATCTATTTTGTTCCTCAGTCTATTTTGTTTATTACATTCCACATATGAGTGAGATCCTGTAAAACTGAATCAGGAAGAATCAGAAAACCTAAATAGTCTAATAACAACTGATGAAATAAAAGCAGTAATAAAAAAACTCTTAGCAAACAATTGCCCTGATCCAGACGGCTTCACAGGGGAGCTTTCTAATTCTTTAAGTTGTAGGGTTAGATAATTTATTACAATTTTTTCTTGCTTCTTGAGGTAGACTTGCAGTACAATGAACTTCCCTCTCAAGACTGCTTTCACTGTGTCCCATAAATTTTGTATTGTTGTTTGTTCATTTTCATTTATTTCCAGGAAGTTTTGATTTCTTTCTTCATCTTATTGGTAACCCATTCATTGTTTAATAACATGTTATTTAACATCCATGTGTTTGAATGTTTTTGAGCATTTTAACTGCAGTTGATTTTTAATTTCATGCCCTTGTGATCTGAAATGCTGGATATGAATCCAAACTTTTTGAACTTGTAGAGCTGGTTTTGTGCCCTAACATGTGGTCTATCTTTGAGAATGGCCCATGTGAACTTGAGAGGAATGTATATTCTGCAGCTTTGGAGTAAAATGTTCTGTAAATATCAATTAAATCAATTTGATTTAGTGTGCCTTTAGTCACTGTTTCTGTGTTGACTATTTGTCTGGAAGATTTATCCAGTGAAGTCAGTGTGGTGTTAAAGTCCCCTAATATGAGTTTATTACTGTTGATCTCTCCCTTAAAGTCCTTAAGGTTATTATTGATAGATTTTTTTTATTGCTATTTTAATTCTTTATGCCTATGTTTCTCTGTTTCTTCTTATTATAGCAGTCCCTTTAACATTTCTTGCAATGATGGTTTGGTGGTGATAAACTCCGTTAGCCTTTTTTTTCTGCCTGGGAAGCTCTTTATTTCACCATCTGTTTTGAATGATAGCCTTGCTGGAAAGAGTAGTCTTGGTTTCAGATCCTTGTTTTGCATTGCCTTGAATATTTCATGCCATTCCCGAGCCTTTGGAATTTCTGATGAGAAGTCAGCTAACAGCCTTGTGGGAACTCCTTTGTAGGTAACAGATTGCTTTTCTCTAGCTGCCTTTAAGATTCTCTCTTTGTCTTGAATTTTTGTCATTTTAATTATGATGCATCTGGGCATGGGCCTCTTTGGACTCTTCTTGCTTAGGACTCTCTGTGCTTCCTGAACTTTTGTGACTTTTTCCTTCACCAGGTTAGGGAAGTTTTCTGTCATTATTTCTTGAAACAGGTTTTCTAACCCTTGCTTACTTTCCACCTCTTCTGGCACTCCTATGATGTGAATATTGTTACATTTTATGTTGTCCCACAGCTCCCTTAAACTGTCCTTTTTTTTTCATTTATTTTTTCTTTTTTGATCTCTGATTGATATTTTCTACCCTGTCTTCCAGTTCACTGATCTGATCCTCAGCTTCCTCTAATATGCTGTTTATCCCTTCAAATGTATAATTTTTTAAAAATATATCTTTACTGATTTCAGAGAGAGGAAGGTAGAAGAAGAGAGAGATAGAAACATCAGTGAAGAGAGATTCGTCATTGCTTGATTTTCTCCTGCACTCCCCTGACCAGGAATCGAACCATGGTCTCCTGGATCCTAGCTTGATGCTCAGCTGTTCAGCCATGCTTGGGCAGGTTCCAATGTATTCTTTATTTCTTCTATGTCATTCTTTATTTCCTTCATAGTCTCCATATCTTTTTTCACACTAATGAGCATACTTACAATCAGTATTCTGAACTCTATATTTGATAGATTGCTTATCTCCATTTAATTTAGCTCTTTTTCTGGAAAATTCTTTTGTTCTTTCATTTGGGGCTTGTTTTTTTGTTTCCCCATTTTGGCTAACTAATTGGGTTTGTTTCTATGTATTAGGTGGGCCTCCTAGGACTCTCAGTCTTTTCGGATGGTCTGTGGTGCAGGCCAACATCAGATACTGTTTGTGACTGATCTTGAGTACCCTGTTTGGAGCTATCAATAACCCACAGCTTGAGGTCCTCTGGATGTGGTTGGATAGGACCAAGATGCATACCAAAGTCTGCTTTTCCGAGGCCCAGGTCCAGAAGCAGGTCAGTCAGGCAAAGAGTTAAAGTACTCTGAAGTCTGCCTCTGCCAGCAAGCTGATTAATGTGATTCTTTTAATGAGCCTCAGGCTGTAGAAAAGCCACAGGGTGGGACAGTTGGCTGTTATTAGTCTCTTAATGAGCCTCCAACTGCATAAACTCCATGGGGTAGGGAGAAAGGTTTTCCTGCAGAGTGGGGCAGTTGATTCCCCCTCAAGCAAAAGACACTTAGAAAATAAGTGTCTGCCTCTGCAGCATGGAAGAATGACTAGGCACAGAAATCCAAGTGGGTGCCCTCTGAGCTCTATCTTCAGAGCCCACAACTCAAGATTCTCCTCATATAGCTCCAGTCCACCCTGCTCTCCCTCTGCTGGAGCTCAAAGTGAGTGGCTGCGCAGGAAACTTTGTGCTTTGGCTCTTGAAGAGGGAGCCTGCATTTCCAGCCATCTCTCCCTGGCAGACAGAAACCTGGCTGCTTTTCACAGCCAAATGTTATATGGGCACTTTTCTCAGTTCTGGTGCTCTTGGCTGGGAAACCCAGACTGGGGTTTAGGCCCTACAGTCCTCAGTGGGAATTAATTCAACAGAACAAAAATCTGCCAGTCCTCCCTGGCAGATTAATTCAACAGAACAAAAAATATATGGCTACTAGAGTAAAAATGGCTACTCTCAGAGGAACTCACACAAAAATGATATACATTATAGTTAGAATATAAAATGCATGCTTTTACCTTTTCTATACCCAGGGTGAGAGAGATGTAAATTGTTTTCCCACATAGTCACAGTTATCCTTTAGAAAATAACAATTCTATACACATTCTCATTAGGTAGAATTTTCCCCCAGTGGAATATATATTACTGCATACATATCATTGGACATCCTATGACTAATCATTACTGAAATCCTTTAGGACACTACAATGGGGGAAATTTTTAGAGTTGCTTCTACTCTAGCCTATTTAGAAACTTCAGAAATAAAGAAGTACCTGTTATATTCTAAAATAATGTTCTGTTGTAGGTATCTTGAAAGTTTTCATTTTTAAACAAGGGCCCTACATTTTTATTTTGCACTGGGTCAGTTATGACAAATTATGTTGCCAGTCTACTTCTTGCTCTCCCCCACCCCCCTTAACACAGAGAATTATTTGCTTTTTGTTTGTTTTGTTTTTTAGGAAGATTCTATTGCTCTCACTATAAATAAAAAGGTATGTGTCTGTGTGTATTTATGTAAACCTCTATGGTACAACAAGAAAATTTTCAATTGTCATAATAACTATATGGTATCAATAGATTCTTTGATATTAAAATTAAAAACCTGACTCAAAGATAGAAAGGTATTAGAGTTTATCATTAATATTTTTTGTCTGGAAATGGAAGAAAAAATATATTTTCTCATTTCTCAAATTTCAATCAGCACAACTTGCTTTTATTTGAAATAGCTACACATATTAATCTAAAATATATTTGTAGAGAAATTTTCATATTTAGCTTATTTTAGACTAAATCTCTTAACAGAAACTAAAGCAAGATACAATTTTTTAAAAGGTCTTTAAATGTATCAGAGAAAAAGATGGGATTTAAGGAGTGTCACTCTCAGGGAAATATAATTAAATTAGCCCAAAAATTTGTACAAAATTTTATCTTGAGTATTTATAAGCTTTTAAACAGTACATACACTGAGTATGGTAAAAATTCAGGCTTTCAGTTGAAACTCCCCCTAGGAATAAAAGAGGGAAAATAGGCAAAATTGAGCTGAAAGAAGATGTTCTGCCTCTACTCCATCTGCCTGTAGGAAGAAAATTAAATCTACTATAGAGAAATGAAATAGCACCTATATCTTCTGCCATCATTCATGCACACTGCATTCAATAAAAATTATCAGGAATAGGAGTGACTTTTAATAGGTAGCTTAATGTATTTGATCTTCAGTTTTTACAACATGTACATCACAAAATAATTGGGTAAATTAAGTGACTAGAAATGTGACAGAACTTCTCATATGTTACATTTATGTGCATTACAAAGTTGATATATTCACTATCTTAATGAGTTCTTTTTCCTCTTGTTTAATCTTATGGGAAGTATACTAGGGTGAGTAGAGACATAACTAGAAAATAACCTTAGTGAAATAAATGGGATGAATTTTATCCCAGAATGAGTTATTGCTAGAGAAATTAGTCATTTTTGGTTATTGCTATTTAGAGTTTGAGCCTTAGAGGAAATGCAACTATGCACAAGTCTGCTCACCATCTCACAGAGAGTCAGTGATAGTTGTTCTGGATGGTGATGAATGTATTCTAGTGAAAAAAGCTGAGTGGGAATAAAACTATGAATGTGACATCATGACTTTATGGAGGGATTTTATAAACATTCTTTATGTGCTTCTGAATACACTAGATAACCTAGAATTCTTTTGTTATTAATGTTAGCCAACCACCAACTTAAAATCATATTTAGGAAATTAAGGACAGCTCTGAAAGGTAAAGGATTTGTTGAGTCAGCAATACTGTCTGTCACTCCATAGGATTGTTTTTCTCTTGTGACTAATAGCTTATTGATTTTGCTTAGTCAGCCTTCTGGTACAAGGTTTCTTCTTATCGGCACCCTTTCATATGATTCTTAAAAACAGCAATAGGGATTACAGAATACTGCCTAATTTATTTTTTAAAAAGATATTTCCATGAGATGCTGACTTTAGTTTTTTGGGGAAAGATTGAAATTTCCTACAACGTCATCAGCAGCAGTAATGGACATACTTTGAAAACCTTAAACATCATGTCTTAAGCTGCTTTCACATCCTTACTCATCTGTCCCAAAAGGTCCTGACTGTAGTGTATTGATTTTTCAAGTAAATTATTTCTCTTTATGTTAATATTTGTGCCAAAAAAAAATTCTGTACACTTGTGACAAGACTCCTACCCCATAATGTTAATAAACTTATGAGCCTGATTTTACTTATATCCATAAACTTCTTTTCAGAATGCCTGGATTGCCTAGTTATTTTTTGTATATTCACGAAACCTCAGTATATATTTAATGATGTATACTATACTAATGTTAAGAACATTCCTAAAATTACAGCTTATTTTTTCACACATGGTATTGTAGACTGATTAAAAATATGTACCTTTGAATATAGTTCAGTCATTTTGTGTTATTTCCCAGTAGAATAGGCAAATATTATATTGGCTTTTCTGTAAATATTATGTATTTCTAACAATATAAAAGTTAGACATGTTTAATCCTATATATCATACATTTTATATATTGTAAGTAGGTCAGGATACATTTGAGATACAGAGTGCAAATATAGATAAGCCATTTGTATTTATTGTTCATTCATTCAACACATATTTTCAGTGCCTCCTATATACCAGGCATGTTTTTAGGCCCTGTGGATACAGCACAAGAAAATAAATGAAGAAGTTTGCAACAAACACAAAGCTTATATTTTAAGGGTGTGAAACTGAGACAGTAAGTTACACATAAACAAATACACTCCCACACAGTCACACACACACACATATATACACACACACACACACACACACACATATATACTATATATATACTATACATGTATTATATATATATATACATATATATATGTTATAATTAATAATGCTAGAAAAGAAGAAATATAGAAGTAAAAGGTGACTAAAACAATGACAAACTAGACATTTCCTCAAAAGGAATATTTAAAAACCAGTATTAGAATGCTTAAACTCAAGTGTTCACACATGCACTAATATTAACCTGTGTATAAGTACCATTTTTTAAAGTGTTTTTTTATTAAAAATTCTATAGTAAATTAAAGTTAACAGAGTTCTGATATAAAAGAAAAGTGCTCCAGATGTCTTAATTGAATATATACAATAGCAGATCCCATATTGAAATTTGCTGTCCTACATTTCATACATTTAAAATAATTTTTGATGATTTTAAGAGAAGTCAAAAAGTATATACACATACATGTAAGTGTACATGTGTGCATGCACTCATGTGTGCAAGTTATATAAAAAACAAAAAACATCTTATAACATCTTCATATTTTTCTCAAAACAAAGCTTGAGTATAAATCATGTCTCCTGATAAATACTTATTTCTGTGTAATCCTTTTTTCTTATCAGTAAAACATTTGTTCCATCACCATGACCTTGGCATATCTATCAGATACTAGTATTCTTTACAAACTGTATCTATATATTCACCCTTCTATGAAGGGCTTGCTAAATAAGACTAGATTTTAAAAATGAGCTAACCCATGCTAATTTTCATTAATTACTAACATGTGGCTATATTGTGAAAGCCTGGATAACAGAGTAAATCAATTCATTTTATCAAGAGTTTTAAAAAACACAAGTAAAACTACTTTTTAAGCTGAAATTTCATATATGTGACATGTCAGTAAGCATTTTGTATAGAGGATATTTATTTTATTAACTCCTGGTTAGGTTAACCATGATAATCTTATATCATGTTGTTAGGGGCAGAAATATTCATCATGCTCTGTTAACTATGATCATTCTGTTCTGATTTGAGAAAGCACATTCTAACCTGGCTGAGAGCTGTTATCCCTGCCACATGGGAGTTAACTTGGGAATATAGTCCATACTTTTATCATCATGGGTAGATTAACAGCCTTGTTCCTGAAACAACGGAATCCCAGAGGCCTCGGCCCTTTGTGACCCCCAGCCCACATTGCTTGTAACCTATTAGTTAGCATTATACCTTGCCTACTTCACCATGCCTGTAATTCTTACTTTCCCATGTAATCTTTGTCCTTCTACCCAATATGAACAACTGGATTGGGGGGAGGGGACTGCAGAGAAGATTTTTCTGGATGACCCCCTGCTCTTCCATATTGCTGGAAATATTGAAATAAATGCTCATATACAATTCAATCCTGTACCTGCTTAATTGACTCAAGTGGTGTCAGGCAACCCAGACACATTGTTGTCTGGTTTCAATGTTTAACAGCAAATATCCTGGTATGTTTTATTTTAAGAATATGCATTACACTCCCCCTTCCAACACACACACACACACACACAATAATGGCAATAAAAATGTGAGAAAGCACTTAGGTTTTCCTAACCTGAAATTTACCTTCTTGCCTTTTAATGGATAAATTGACTGCTTTAGGAGATACTGGCTTTAAAGGTGAGGGTAAGTATTGTTGAATTCAATCAGATTTGTTTTTATAACTGAAAGTCTGAGTACTGATACATGCTCTTAAATAATTTCAAATAAATATAACTGTTACCAGGGAAACCCTGGTTGGATTTGCGCTGCTCATCGCTGTGTCCAATTCAACTGAGGCAGGGTTGAAATATATAAGGTATTTATTGAGAAGACCAGCCAACCAAGAAGACAGGGGGATTAAAAGCATCCAAAACATGTCTTCCAGCATGGTGCAAAGGATGAGATTTTAAAAGGGAATGGGGTAAATTGAGGCTGGGCATGGAATGCATCCAGAGGTCTGCAGATGTCAGCCATTATTCTTGATCAATCTGATGATGCATGGATTAAGACACTATTCTGAGTCTTGTGTCAGCACATATTTCTGACTGTTCCATGCCTCTAGATTTATGACTTTGTTTTTCTTATTGCCCTGCGGGTTTGTGTCGAACCATAAACCAGTCTGCTGGGTTTAAAGGAACACAAAGGGCCTGGAAAGGCAAAACTTGTAACAATAAATCATACATCATACTATGAAATAAGCACAACTAGTTATACAATCAAACTATAAATCATAATATTCAGGCTATCACACCCCATCATGACTATTGTAGTAGTTTTATGGAAATGTCAAGATAATTTGGCCAGGTAAACTAAAAGTATGGGTCTACAGAAATATTTCTACAAAAAATGTAATGCTGCAAAGATAGATAAGAAATATGTAACAGAATTGCTTTGGATAATACCTTATGAGAAAACAAAATGATCTTTTTTCTCTGGTACAGATATTATATTAATTTAGATAGAATATTTTCTGTCCTGCTCTACCTTTTTTCTTTTAAGCAAAATTTGGGGTGCTATGTATGGTCAGAAAATAGACCTACAAGTCATAATTTGCTGACAAAGGGAACATACATGCTACAATCTACTATTACTTGATTTAAATTTGAAGTATCTGCCTAGCCAGCATGGCTCAGCAGTTGAGCATTGGCCTATGTTCCATAAGATCGTTGTTTGATTCTCGATCAGGGCACATGCTGGAGTTGCAGGCACATCCCCAGTCGGGAGCATGCAGGAGGCAGCCGATCAATGACTCTCATCATTGATGTTTCTAGCTCTCTCTCCCTCTCCCTTTCTCTCTCTGAAATCAATAAAGACATATTTAAAAAAACAACACTGAAGTATCAGTACACTAACTCTTTTCCCATATTATCCCTGTGTACATTAGGGAATTTATTTTACATTACATTTTATAAATACAGATAAATTCCCTTCTTCCCAACGTACAATGTCTTGAAACTAGTGTCTATAATAGTCATGCAAATTTTTATACTTTTACTCTAATGTGTTTATCTGTAAAACATATATTATTTTGTATATTCTAAAATATAAATACTAAAGAAGCTTAATGCTTTTCCAATTGGCTTTTTTCATTCAATATCTTATCTAGAGATGTAGACATGCTGATGTATGTACATGTGACTATTATTCTAGTGCATGAATTATCAAAGTTTATTTAGCCCGTTATAATTTAACAATTCCACTTCTAGATAGGATACATATAAAAGCATTCCAATACTTCATACACTTCATCTTATCACATTTCTCCCAAGGTTAGGTAAATGAGAAAAGAGTTGAAATGATTACCAACTCTTTAAACTGTCTTCTCTGATTTACACTAAAATAGGAAGCACTTTTTACTACCATCAATATGGCTATATTTATTTAAGAATAGTTAAGATATGAATCCTATGACTATAAATTATAGATAGATAAATCAAGGATTTAATATCTCTCCTGCTCTCACTTGCAATGCATTTTGTAATGTACCTGTCAAAAATGCACAATGCATTAGATAATACTGTAATTCAGATCAGATCCATTCAGTCACTGTGTTATCCTGTGGAATTTTAGATATTATATGGACCTGAAGCTTAAGACTCATTATTTAACATAAACAATATTCAGTTAACATCCTTTATGACTGCTTCAGAGATCATTTCACTATGAGGACCTTAAAATAGGTCTGTGCCCATGGAACAGATTGACAGATCTCAGAGGGAAGGAGGTGGGGAAGATGGATAAAAGAAGGTGAAGAGATTAGCCAAAGAACATATATGCTTAACCCACGGACACAGAGGATAGTGTGGTGAAGGCCAGAAGTGGGTAGAGGTGGGCAAAGGGCAGGAAATGGGGTCACATGTAAGAGTATGAACAATGAATGAATGAATGAATGAATGAATGCATGGATAGGCCTGTGCTCGATGCAGCTGCAAAAGCCATATTCTATGACGGATCTTATAAAGATCCTTCCTTTAAACAACTGGTAGTTATTTTAAAAATAATTAAATTGTAATGTATTTTCAAATAAGGCATTTTACCATGTTGTTAATTTCCTCAGATATGCAAGGTAAATACTGTTACCCAAGACAATGAATTTCTCTTTTTATCAGAGAAAGTATTTTTAAAGTAATAAACTATTTAATATATAATTCAATGTTGCTGGAATACTCTGAGATGCATTCTTTCCTTAGGAAAAAAATTCAGGTTTGATCTTAAAGAAACATCACAGGTCTTTTTAATGTATAAAATCTGAGGAAGATGGATAAACACATTGGTCTCTGCTTAACTCCTCAAATTTGTTGGCCCTGCCTCTCCCAAATATACCTCCCCTTCTGAAACAGCCTCTCTGCTTTAAGAATCTCTGAAAAATTATGCTTACTAAGGAAGAACTGAGGAATGTATTGAGCCATATTTAGTATGCATTTGTATGTACATATAATATCTCATTTTAAATAACTCATATACACATTTATAATAAATAGAAATTCTGGGAAGATAGATATAAAAATTTAACATTGACCTTTGCTGCAGTGTGACTATAGATGCTATTTATTCCTTTTTTATGTTATATATGTGATACTTTTTAAAACAATGAACATGTATTTCTTCACACATTTTTAAGGAACATTTACTCTATAAAAGCTACTGTTTTAGTTCTGAACAGTGAACAAAACCATATTTTTATCATGAAGCTTATGAGTTTAAATAATTTCTATTTGAAAATAAAAGTTAAATTTTGATACTATGACAATTTTGTAAAATTTTATATTTGAAAGCTATGATTATTTCCACATGATGAGAACAAATAATTTTGACTTTCTTGTTTTCTCGTATTTAAAGAACAAATTCTAAAATAAAGTATGACTTTATTACAAACATAATCTTAAAACATTACATGCAATTATTTGAACTGACCAAAATTATATCTTAAATTATTATTTGCATTATTTTTGTCTGTTCTAATTGTTTTATGTTATACCATTGAGGTAATTCTTATCCTGAAAGTGAATCTTTATTTTATTACCTCATGTCAATCATTTTATTTCTCTTTGTTTTCAATGATCAGTGTTTATATTATTTGATTTTTCAAAGCTAAAGTTCTGCTTCCAACTCTTCCTATGAAGACTTTAATATGGTTATTTTATTTCCAAATATTTTGAATTTTGCTCTATTTAATCTACTTCTTTTTTATCTTATATTCTTTTCTCATCTTTCTGTTCTCTTTTTAAGTTTCTGTTTGAATTTTATGGATTAATATATTTGTGTTCTATTATGAACTTAAATACATTTCCAAATTATATTATTATTGTAACAAATTTATTGTGCAATGTAGAGCTTGGATCTCAATTTTCAAAAAGACATGCCTCTCCATTGGTCATGCAGATGTATACTCATATCTTTTGTTTCATGTGTTTGTTGATTTTTTGTATGATCATCGTTCATGGTTTTTTTTTAACATGCGTAGTATATGAGGTAACTAGATTAATTCATATTTCACAAACTAGATTAATTCATATTTCACAAAATATAAGGATTGTTCAATGACTTCCAATATGCTGATTCATTCTAATTTTCACTTGTAAAGCAGAAACACTTGTTTATACAAACTAGCCCAATTCTTTGCCTATAAGGATATTTTATGAGTTTCTGTTGGACTCATTTGGAACCCACATTGCTTGTTTCTCTGGAAAACAAAAATCTATATAGCCCTCAGTTTACGTGCAGCACAGTCTTTTCTTATTTCTTCTCTCTACTTCCAACAATTTTCTCAAGGAATCTATAAATTTCAGGAGGCAATGAGTCACCCTCTGTTGGATATTTTAGCAGAAGTACTGATACATTGATTTTCACTGTATTTTCAAGTGTGGGGTTCATTTTTTCTTATATTATCATACATATTTTTATTGCTTGATAAGAAAGGATAATTTAATACCTTATACCTAAATGATATTTTAAAATAGTACCAGGTAGGTGAAAAATCACTATAGAATTCAGTAGAGTACAGAAAGAGTATTACACAAAATCACAGTTATTTTAAGCCATTATAAAGCTGACATTGGAATGTATACCTAATGAACTAAAATCCATAAAAGTGGCAAGAGCCTTCCTTCTAGATGAGTGAGATCTGTGGTGGATTTAATCTTTAACACAGTGATGAGAGGCAGAAGAAGCAACACTAGATACTCGTAAGAAAAAACAGCTGACCTTTCAACAAAGGAAATGACTGCCTATCCCTGGAGTTGGGTCAGGAGAAGAGAAAGTCACTTGCTGCCAAGGACAGTGGCCTTTCCCCCCTCAATTCTACACTAAAGACTTGGTAAATAAAATGGCCTGACTTTTTAATGGGAAATACTATCATTTATATCAGTCTTATTTTCTTTTACACAACATACCTGATATTTAATCAAATATTATAAAATACAAGAACATACTACCAACAACAAGACAGAAACCTTCTATAGTATCCATATTAGACAGGAATAACCAGCTGTTGGAATGATCAGGAATGGATTTTAAACTTTAATAAATATTTTAAAGAACATAGAGAATCAAGTTTACACAGCACATGGGAATAAATGCTGCTTTTCAGTAAAGACATAGAAATTTTCAGAAGAACTGAGTGGAAATGTTAGGATTAAACAAACAAACAAACAAACAAACGAACAAACAAACAAAAACACCTCATGTTATACGTAAAGATTTATTTTTGTGAGCTTTCCAGAAGACTGGAAACAGAAGAGGAAGGATCAATGAATAAAGACATGTCAGACAAAACCTGAAAGAATTTGTCTCCCACAGACATGCTAAATAAAAAAAAGTAAAATAATTTTCTTAGACTGAAGGAGAGTGATGCCATATATAAAACTGATTCTGAGGAAAGTAATGGAGGTTGCCTGGAAGAGTAAACATATGGCAAATATAACAATCCATTTTCAAATAACTCTTTATAAATTAGTAATTGGACTCTTTAATATCCCCCTTTCAGCAATTGATATAAAAATTAGGTTTAAGAGTCATTAAATACATAAAATATTTGAACAACTCTACCAAAAACTTAATTTAATAGGTATTTATATAACATCACAACCAATAGCAGCAAAAACACATTCTTCTCAAAAATACATGAAACATTCAAGGAAAAAAACCATATGATGGACCATAAAACAAGTCAAAACATTTGTTAAGCTGCAACCAGTACAGAGTGTGTTTATGAACTGCAATAATATTAAATTATAAATCATTAACTATAATATATCTAGAAAATCCCCACATGATTAAAGATTATATAATTCACATTTAAGAGGTCATGAGTCAAAGAAAAATATAACAAAAATAAGAAGATATTTTAATAAATTGATGATGAAAACACTTTTTAAAATTTGTCTCATGTGCTTTGATTTATAGCATTAAATACAATCAAAAAGAAAAAAGTTGTAAAATCAGTTATATGAAGTTTCACATTAAAAAGCTAGATGGAGCCCGGCTGGGCGTGGCTCAGCGGTTGAGTGTCGACCTAGGATCCAGGTGATCAGGGTTCGATTCCCCTTCAGGGCACATGCCTGGGTTGTGGGCTCGATCAATGACTCTCTCATCATTGATGTTTCTGTCTCTCTCTCTCCCTCTCCTTTCCTCTCTCTGAAATCAATAAGGATATATTTAAAAAAATTAAAATAAAATAAAATAATAAAATAAAATAAAATAATAAAATAAAATAAAATAAAAAGCTAGATGGAGTACAGAGTAAGTCAAAGCTTTTTTATCATAGGAAGACATTCTATATAATTAATTTACTTCATCAACATAAAAGGAGTTATATAATAACTGTAAAAGATGCATAAAAGGCATTTGAGAAAATTCAATACCCATTCACCATACAATCTCAGTAAAGTAGAAATAGCAGTGCATTTTCTCAACCTGATAAACTAAATAAAAAAAAAATTCTACACCTAATATCTTCCTTAATGATAAAACAGACCACCTTCTGTCATGATCAGAAGGAAAACAAGGTGCTGCAATCTTACCATGGTGATTCAATGTTGTATTGAAGGCTGTAGTGAGTAAAATTGGACAAGAATAAGAAATAAAAGGTGCATGGACTGAAAGAAAAGAAGTAAAAATACCTTTATTTCTAGATAACAATTTTGTACTTATAAATTTATAAGAAGCTTAAAAAAGAAAATCCACAAACAAAGCAACTAGCTCTAATAAGTAAATGTAGCAATATCATAGGCACAGTCAAAATACAAAATTCATTTGAACTTCTAAATATGAGATATGAATAATTAGAAAAAAATTAACACTCTCACATGTTATAGCACCTAAAACAAATCATATATACATTCGGGGGTGGGCAAAACTAGGTTTACAATTGTAATGCAAACAAATAATAAAATAATTAATAAAGTGCAAAAGTAGTGATGCTGGCAATTGGAATTTCTTAAAGAGAAGCTGTGAAGTGCTCTCTTTAAGTCGGAAGGTGAGTATGATAAAATAAAATCTTTTGAAAGAGAGAGACCACATTCACATAACTTTTATTGGTGTTGTCATAATTGTTCTATTTTATTATTAGTTACTGTTGTTAATTTTTTACTTTGCTTAATTTATAAATTGAACTTTACCATAGGTATGTACATATAGGAAAAAACATAGTATATACAGGGTTCAGTACTATCCTTAGTTTCAGGTATCCACTGGGGCCTTGAAATGTGTCTTCCACTGATAAGGGGGATAACAGCACATACATTGGTTCTATAACTCATCAGTTCTCCTCCAGTATAGTGAAAATATATGTCTGGAAAAAGCCTTGTATAATAGTATGTATATAAAATATATTGATAATAGCCAAAATTGGAAACAGCCCAGATATCTATCAATAGGCCAATGGATAAATTGATGTTTTTATAATTTAAAAAATTAATTAAAAATTTGCTAACTAGTGATGCATGCAGATACATGGATAAAAATAAAAACATTAAGACAAGAAAAAATATCCAATCACAAAAAGTACATACCCTATGATTCCCTTTATGTGAAGTTCTAGAAAGGACAATAAATAAATAAAAACTAACCCATGGTGATAGAAATCATATTAGATTGCTTCTCGGGCAGGAAAGAATTAACTAGGAAAGGGCATGAGAAAACTTTCTTGAGTAATGGCAATGTTCTATGTTATGAAAGTCGTATGAATTCCATTGACTGAATCCATTGTCAAAACGTATCCAACTCTACACCTAAAATCTGTGCAACTCACTATACATGTAGTACATCTCATAAAATAATATTTTTAATAACTAAAAACACACACATAAAAATAGGAACCAAGATGATTTTTTAAAAGTAAGAGATTAAGAAGACTGAAGAACAACAACATAAGAAAAAATAATACATGACACTCATTCTCATTTTTCCTGCATATCACATCCTAGGCAATATTATCTTATGCTCTAATTAAATATGACAGCTGATCTCAGATTTCAGTGTGTCTCCTTTAGTTCCAGGAAACTATTGTGTATATGTGGTAGTTTCTAATTCATCTCTAAGTATTTATTCCTCTGAACTTTCAAAATAGCTGATGTTAGGTGATTTCAGATTCTTTGCCTCAAAAAAAAGGAACACCAGTATAGTTCTTAACCCATTTATTAAATAATGTATGTTGTACTCTTCTTAGTTAAATTGCTTAAATCAAGTTAGTAGCTAAAATTATGAAATGCTTGAAGGGAGAAAATGGGGAACTAACTTGCAAGGAAAGTAAATTAGGAGATGCTACATAGATCAATTTATAGATTTTAGCTTTGTATAGACAATCAGATGCTTATCGCTAGCACGTGAATATAAAGATGTTCTTATGTAGAGTTATTAGTGTCATCCTTTATTCACATAAAGCAAATGTTTTCCTAACTCTGTTACAACATTACTACAATAAACAATTATTTATTTCCATGTCTCTTCTCTCTTATTCCTCTCTCTACTCCCAAGAGATATTTTCAAAGGGCCCTGCTAGGTTACTTATCAAAGCTGAGCAATTTCTACCTGAATATATGAATTCTGAATTTAATTAAAATAAAGTGTAAATAAAAGTTAGTCATTCTTAAATTCTAGGTACAGTAAAACAAGATTCTTTTTCCCCCTCAATCGAGGACATATTCATTGATTTTTAGAGAGGAAGGGAGAGAAGGGGAGAGAGTGAAGGAGAAGGAGAGAGAGAGGGAGGGAGAGAGAGAGAGAGGGAGAGAGAGGGAGACAGAGGAAGACAGAGGGATAGAGAAGGGGGGAGAGAGGGAGAGAGAGGAAGACAGAGGGAGAGAGACAGAAACATCAAACTGTTGCCTGCTGGGGATCCAGCTGGCAGTCCAGGTATGTGCCCTGACCGGGAATCAAACCTGCTTTCTTTCAGTGTATCAGACAACTCTCCAACCAGCTGAGCCCCACTGGCCAGGGCAGAACAAGATTCTTTTAGAACTGGTTAAAAAAATATATGGACAAAATAGAAAAAGTCAATATACAAGAAGGATTTAGAAATCATAGTGGTTTAGAAAAACCTTGAAGAATTTTGTGGTGGCCAAGAAAAAAAAATCCTTGAGCACAGTTCAGTATAATTTTAATAGTTCAAACAATAGTGTTAACCTCCATTGTGAAAGCTTGTTTATACACACAATTCCATTATGTATTCTGGAGAAGAATTTGGAAAAAAATTCTGGAGTTTTGACATCTACAGTACATATGTCTAATTCTGCTATTGAAAGTATGATCATTTCTGAGATGCATTTCTAAGTGAACTTTGAGGACTCAACCACCTTCAGGTGAATTATTACATTTTGGAATATAAAGGGACACATCACCTCCTTTTAGAGTGTAGCAATGGTACAGTAATTCTTAAATGGATTTAAATGATAATGGAGCATCACTGATAATCTATCGTCACATTTTGACTAAGGATAAACATTTCATGAGGCAAATAAGATAATACACTGCCTCTTAAATATTTTATTTTTATTTATTTATTTTTTAAAAATATATCTTTATTGACTTCAGAGAAAGGAAAGGAGAGGGAGGGAGAGAGATAGAAACATCAATGATGAGAGAGTCATTGATTTAGCCCACAACCCGGGCATGTGCCCTGACCGGGAATCGAACCCTGATCTCCTGGATCCTAGGTCGATGTTCAGCCGCTGAGCCACGCCCGGCCGGGCGCCTCTTAAATTTTAGCAAATATTAATTTTGTTGTTCTTAACCAGATATATCAGTATTCACAACATAGACTGAGCATTTCTAAAATTTGACATTAATTAGGCTGAAAAGATTTCTTCATTGACAGTCTTGAACTTTTTGGTCAACAATGAAATTAAATTTCATGGATATAAAACAGCGAAAAATTATTCTCTTTTCATAGAATTAATAAATTTTAAAAGTTTTAAATGTTTTATTAATACTCATAACTGTATATAAATTTTTACTAAGTAGCATTCTCTAACATAAGAACTCTGAAGTCAAAAACTGTCTTTTTACTTTTGTTTAACAAATATATACATATTATTTATGATATACACCAGGTTCTCAAATAACTGTATTTTGTTCAGCATTGTTTTGTTACATGTTGATGAGATGTCCTAGGAAGTTAACTCTTATTTAACATCAATTGGCCTATGGTAAGATGGGTTTAGTTATACATCATTTTGTTTAAAACCATAGAACTGTTGACAACATAAAGTAAGGACTTTATATATATATATATATATATGTATATATATATAATGCTTAATCTCTGAGAAAGTCAATTAGGACACAAGAAGTTACATTTACATTTCTTAATCAGAAGAAAAGAGTACATGCCCAGTGATAAATACAATTTAAGTTTAGCCTTAATTTAAGGTGAGCCTTGGTAGAGATTAGTACCGTTATAACAAGAGCAAACAAAATTAATTTTGGTAATAAAGGTAATGATTACTGGTAGCCCATGTCAGAATATATAGTCAATAATATTTTAATAACTATGTATGGTGCCAACTGGATACTAGAAATATTAGGCAAAAACTTTGTAAAGTATATGATTGCCTAACCACTATGCTGTACACCTGCAACTAAATACAAAATAATATGAAATGAAAACTAAAAATGAAAACTAAAATTTAAAAGTTTAAATATTTATGTGTTCTTAAATCAATAGTGGATATGGTAACAGAAAACAGGAAAAAATAAAGTCACTGTCCTCCAGGAGATTGTAACCTATATAAGGATAGAGATGATATGTAAATCTTGAAGATGAAAACAAATGAAAATAAAATCAAGTGTTATAATGTCTGGTACAGAGCAGATGGAAATGCTAGTAGTTGCTTTATATCTTAAATGTCACTTATGACACATATCAGGAAGCCAGATGCAGAGTCAGGCTGATATATGTGCTTTTTATGACCATGTAGTCTGGTTCCTGAATTATTTATTGTCCCCTCAAACCAATGAAGAATATGTTAATAATGCCTGTATCTCTTGAAGAGTGCCTTTTGCTTTTTTTTAAAAAAAAAAAATTTCTTGCAATTTCATTTAAATGACTATTAATATGAACCAGGGAAATTCACATAGTATATGCTTAATAAATTTTCAAACAAGTTTGTATAATAAAAAAATACTAGCAGTGATATAAAAAGTTCTTTTCTCATCTTTCCCAAGTACTAGAAAATTACCTCTATCAACCTCAGTTTTTATACTGAAAAACTTAGAGGACAGACATCATATATTTGGTCTAACTCACAAGATTATTTTAAAGACCAGATGCCACTGAAACCTTTTGTGAAAAAGAGCTACAAAACACACATAAAATATTAAGGAGGTTAGAATTTTTGTAGAAAAATAATAATTGTAGTGATTCTTTGTCTCTCATCCTGTACTAAGCAACTTCTTTTTTGTAGCAAAACCAATCACACATTCTCAGTGGCTTACAAAAATAATGGTTTTTAATTCAAGTTATATGAGGTATGATGGATGGTTGTAGTTCAGATAGTTGGTTCCATAATTCTGGGCCCTGTTGGTGTTGACTGGTTTATAGAAAATTTGAATTATGATATCCAAATGAAAATATTCTCTGGGAAGTACTTTAATCCATTCAGATACCTTACCAATGAATTTTATAAACATGCCTCCTTTAATGTTATCTTTGTCCCAAGAAGATATCTTAAGTAGCCAAGTGTTATTTCTCTTTTCAAATTTATCTATTATGAGTTAATAAAAGAAATAGTAGCAACTCTCCATGTGGAAAGTTATAGAACATCCATATGTTGTTTCTTCCAGTGAGTCCCTGATTGCAAACATCCTACTTCTTTTTGAATTAAACTCTTTCTTGTAGTGATTAATGATATAAAATTAATAACAAACAACCTGCAATAGTAATAATCTGTCCTAAACTTCTCACAAAGTAAGTTTACTAGGTATATTTTTCATGCCTATTTTGACCCAGCTGACAGTTTTATTTTGCCAAAGAAATATAGCATTGGCTACCACTTTTTCAGTTTTCTGTAACAACAAAATTGATAAGCTTCTAGGCAGGCTAACAAAAAAATTGTAAGAGAAAACACAAATCACAAATATCAGAAGTTAAAGAGAGGCTATCACTACTGATCCCATGGTCATTAAAAGATTAATCAAAGATATTTAATTAAATTTCTGCCCACAAATCCGATAACTTATATGAAACAGATCATTCCATGAGGGCATAATCTAAAGGAACTCACACAAAGAGATACAGATAATCTGAATAGGCCTTTATTTATTAAAATAATTAAATCAATAATTAATAACCTTCCAATACAGAAAGCATCAGTGTCCCAGATGGTATCACTGATGAATTCTCCAAACATCTGAGGAAAAATAATACCAATTCTCCATAATTTGTTGCAAAAAAATAGTAGCACTGAAAACATTTCCTCACTCATTTTGAGAGGCCAATACAGCCTGAGTAACAGAACTAGAAGATAACATAACAAAAGCAATCAGAGAAAGAAAACTACAAACCAGTATCTTTAATGAAAACAGATGCAAAAAAATCCTTCAACAAAATATTAGTAAATAAAATTCAACCATGAATAAAACTAATTATACACTGTGAAGAAGTGGGATTTATTCCAGGTATGCAAGGCTGCTTCAAGGCTTAAAAACCAGTTAATGTAATCAATAACATAAGCTAAATAAGAAAAATCATATGATCATATCAATATATGCAGAAAATGTATTTGAAAAAATCTAATAGTATTAATAGAGGGGAACTTCCACAACTTGCTTTAAAAAAAAAAAAAATCTACAAAACACTCTGTAGCTAATGTCATACTAAATTGTGAGAGACTAGGCACAGGCATTCCACAGAGATAGTACAGGTTTGGTTCCAGATCACTGCAGTAAAGTGAATCAATCCCTCTGCTCATGGAGGTTCTTGCCTTTCATTTGTAAAAACGGCAACATCTGTGTAGCACAATAAAGCTAATCACAATAAAGCAAGGTATGCCTGTAATTTCCCCTTAACGCCAAGGCAAGGATGTCCTCATTCCCTCCTCCTGTAACATTGTACCGGAAGCCCTCGCAAATACAGTCAGAAGAAAAAGTACATAAAAGGTACACAGAATGAGAGGGGAGAAGTAATACACATGGCAAATAAAACATATGAGAAGCAGCTCAACATATGTCATCAGGGAATTGCAAATTAAAACAATGAGATACCACCTCATACCTAGAATAACTAAAACCCCAAACGCTGACAGCACCAAATGGGACAGCCACTTTCACTTGGAAGACAGTTTGGCAATTTATTATAATGCCAAACATAATCTTATCATATGATCCATAAATTAAAATTTTAAGTATTTACCCAAGTGAGTTGAAAACTTATGTTCACACACACACACACACACACACACAAACCACAAACCAAAACCCACACATCAGTTTTATACAGCTTATTTATAATTCTAAAAGATTGGAAGCAACCAAGATGCCTTTCAATGAGTAAATAAAGAAATTGTGGTACACCCAGACAGTGGACTTTTATTCAGCAAGGAAAAGAAATGAATTACTCAGCCATTAAAAAAACATGGAGGAAACCTAAGTGCTTATTACTAAGTGAAATAAGCTGATCTGAAAAGAGTGCATATTGTATGATTCCAACAAAATGTATTCTGAAAAAGACAAGTCTATGAAGACAGTAATAAAATTAGTGGTTCTGGGAATTAGGGGTAGGCAGAAGGTGAGGGATCAATAGGTAGAGTGCAGGGCATTTTAGGGCAGTGAAACTATTCTGTATGATACTGTAATGGTACATACATGATATCACTCATTTGTTAAAACTTATAATACTGTAGAACACAAAAAGTGAACCCTAATGTAAATCACGTATATAAATTAGGAAATAATAACATATTGATAATGATTCATCAATTTCAACAAAAGTATCAAACTAGTGAAAGTTGTTAATAATAGGGGAAACCAAATAGGGGAAGTATGTAGAGAAAGGATATATAGAAACTCTGTAGTTTCTTCATTTTTCTTTACCCAAAACTATTCTAAAAAATAGTCTATTAATTAGAAAATTATTTTAATTCCAGTTCCATGTGTAAGGAGGCTGAAAATCCCCATACTGTCCTAAAAGTAAAAAAATTTAAAAAAACAGCTAAACAGGTGGAAAACTTAATAACTATTCTTGGATCTATAAAAGAGAGGATGTTTTATTTGTGTGTTTTTATAATCCTCACCTGAGGATATCTTTTCTATTGCTTTTCAGAGAGAGTGGAAGGGGGAGAGAGAGAGAGGGAGAGGGAGAGAGAGAGAGAGAAACATTGATGTGAGAAAGACACATTGATTGGTTGCCTCCCCGAAGGTGTACCAACCGGGGCCAGGGGTCATGCCTGCAACCAAGGTACGTGTCCTTGGCTGGAATCAAACCAGGGACCCTTCAGTCCTAGGGCCAATGCTTGAAACACTGTTTTATTTATTTTATTGAAACAATGCTGAGATGCAATAGATTAAAATTTGAAAGAACCTTTCTTGTTTTAAAGATGGTTGAGAACTGCAGGGGCAAAAAGAAGAAAAACAGAGACCACTGGTAAGTGTTTAATGTAAAATAACTTAAAAATTTAAAATGGTAAAACTGAAATTCTAGAAAACCATAAGAAGAATATATATGTTTTTTGTAGTTACATAAAGCATTCTAATTTTTCTGGTCATGTTCATAAGGATGGGAAAAACAGTGAAAATGTTTGGAGTTTGGGAGGTGTTTCTATAATGAATTACATAGCTGAAAAGTTGAAAAGTAACTATAAAAGAAATTTTCACAGGAAGATATAAAAATAAGAATATTAAAATCACCTATTTTTTTTAAAAAGAGAGACTATGAGAATAAGAAAATAAAATCTGTACTGAATATGAGGCTTATTTAAGAAAACAATATTTCAAATTTTTTTAAATTTAAGGGCTATAAAAATGTATAATAACCAAGGAGTAGATGGATAGTGGGAAATTAATTTATATAATACCACACAGAATAGAATTAAGGCTTAAATCCTAAAATTTGGTACTGCTTAATATTAATTACAAAGAAGGGTTTGAGCAAATTGTACAGTATATAAATTATATCTGAATAAAGCTGTTAAAAATAAAGTTGGTTTTTGGCACGACCACTGAAACCAGCAAAGACAAACATTTCTCAACATTCAGCCATAGCCCTGCAATGGAAAAGCCTTTATTAATGCATCCCACTAATTCTTTCTTCCACTATTCTTAAGCATCATTGGATTTAAGTGCAATCTATTTAGGATAAGTGGAGAAAGATTTATAGTACCTCTGAAAGGAGATAGCCACCTTAGCCAGGACACGGTATCACCCTTGGACTAGTGACTATGTATCAACACCAAGAGCAGCACTGTTAATATCCTCACTCTGATTTTCATTTTATTTTTAATTCACCTGATGAACAGTTGACTCAACTAAGCCATTCTTTGTTTCTTTTTCTTTTTTAAAAATATTTTTATTAATTTCAAAGAGATCAAGGGAGAGAGAGAGAGAAACATCAATGATGAGTCATTAATTTTCTGCCCCCTGCACGACCCCTGCTGGGGACTGAGCCTGCAACCCGGGCATGTGCCCTGGCTGGAATTGATCCGAGATCTCCTGGATCATAGGTCAATGCTCAACCTCTGAGCCATGCCAGCTGGGCAATTCTTTTATTTCTTATACATCATTCTTAATTTTCTGGTGTCCATATTTCTTCCTTTGAATGACTTAACCCTTTTTCTCATAATGAAGAAAATACATGGCACATATGGTAGCAGGTTGGTCATTTCCTCAATGATCTACCTCTGATTATAAGATTGAGATAAGGGAGCCCAAGTGTAGAAGGAACTTCCTGCATTACAAAGTATATAGTTTTTGAATCAGAGGCATATTATATTTGCTGGCTCTTGGCTTGTCATCACAAGACCAACCTGTTTGCATGTACAACTTTTAAGGACTTCATTTCAAGGGCTCCAGGGGATGTTTTAAAAAGTTAAGAGATCCAAGCAGTAATTTTTTTCAGCGTACACTTTCTCTATTCATGTTTTCACTCACTCCAAATAGAGAAGTGTTTAAATTACACCTAAATTCTGGGGGATTTTCTGTGTGAACACTTCTGGAACTCAACTTGAAAAGTCCATTCTATTCAATGATGTCTATCATGAAATTGTTAGTCTCCTGATTATTTAACTAAATCTAAGATAGCCAAGATTCATCAAGCATTGCTTGTATTTTCAAGCAAACTGCCACACTCTTTTGAACTATATTCATAAGCTTCTATGGTTACCTCTTTACTGCATTAATGACCATATGTTAATAGAATCAGTACTGAACACTCTATTTTCCCAATTCCCAACAGAACCATGACACTTTTCTATTGTCTCTGTTTTACTTAGTTTGACTGACTCTTTTCTTTCTCTTTTGTTTTCAGAAACTTTACTTACTAAAAACCAACTAAATAATAGTCCTCACTCTTTTCCTCTCTATCTGCCTTTCCTTATGAATTTATGTTGCCAATTCTCCAGGCAAAATATTTCATACATAAATAATAAACAAACAAGAAAACAATCCTCTGCCACAAGGTTTTGCTGCTTTATACTGAGAGTGAATCAGTAACTGCCCTGGCCTCAAATCTTCTCAGGTCTTTCTTTTCTCTTCTTTGCCTAACTACAACATGACCTTGTCATAGTGAGTTGTAGGTCTGAAAGCCAATCTTATTTGTGATACCAGTCTTTAATATCTATAAATGATTAAGTAGCAGTAGTCTTGGGTTCTGACTGATAACAAATTCATCAGGCACAATAGCCTTCACACAATACCAAGTTTATTAGCTTTAATGAATGATAAAGATCAGGGAACAATAGCACAGTGGCAACAGAATAGTTATCTCTTGACTCCCAGGGACAGCTTCTGAATGTTCCAGAAACTCCACATTAATTAAGATTATGACTGAGATTTGTTATTAGATTTAATAACGTAGAGGTGATTGGTTACTTTGACAGAAGACTTGTAATGTCATGTTGGGGTGAAAGTCTGATTTGAGAGGGTTAATGGGAGATAGGAGAGTCACTGTAGATAGAAACTATAGATAACACTCTCAATTAGTTTTCCTATAAAGGCCAATGGAGGAATGGGCAGAAACTTGAGGCAAAAGTCAAGTCAAAAATGGTTTTGAAATGAAGAGTTTGCTCATGGTAATGAACCAGTAAAGAAAGAAAACGAAAATATGCTGGAGGATGGGAGAAGCATTTCTAGAATTACGTGTTTGTATGGGCAAGAAGAAATGAGTACTAAACACTGCAGGAATGCTGGGAATATTTCCACATTGTTCTTGTGTTTCATTAAGATAGTTATCATTATCTCAGGCCTCAGAAGAAACAAATACATGCTAGCAACTCTCTTTCATCGCTCATTTTTGGTTCCTTTTGAATATCTGGTATTGTGATTTCTTGTTGAAAGGCTCTGGGCTGAATTTTAACTCAGAGAAATAGAAACATCTACTAATCCCTTTCACATCCAATGTATCATAAGGAAATGTTTTCCCAGATTTCAATTCCTCAGAGAAAACTAACAAAATTAGAAAGTGTATAGGATCCATGCATAGTTGATATTTTCTAAATCTTTATTAAGGAAAAAAAATCAATTGTAGCTCATACAACTATGACAATCTAATCAATTATTTCTGCCTAAAATTTTGGCAGAATGCTCAGTGGAATTCCAAGTGTGTGTAATGTGCTGGAAATGGAAACAATCAGATGAAGGAGGCAAAGGGTTTGCAAATTGAGTGAATGCTATTCCACGTTCTGGTTTGTGGTGCCCACTGTACTGATTCTGTTGATAGAATTTTATTTCTCCTGCTTATTCTTGCCCTTGCTGTTGATGCTGCTAATATATTTTTAGGATCCAAGTATTTGGAGATAACCAGAGAGATGTAACTTGCATCACTCATTAGAGATATTATTAGCTGAAAATCTGCTCTCTCAGTACAGGGCCAAATAGAAAGAACAAGATGAAAGCCATAATTTTTCCTTTTCCTATACTTACTTACTAGCAATCTTGTTCTTATTCCAATCATATTTCTTTAAGTCCAAAGTTATTTAAATATAACCATATTTATTATGCTGAACACTCAAATATAGCCTTTTTTGTTTTGGTGCCCTGATAATACATGAATAAATAAATGACTGAGAATTACATTGATATTAGAGTAGAGCATAAGCAATATGGCCACAGTGACCAGCATGTAGTATTTATTTAAAGGGAACTTTTTAATCCAGCATTATTTTCTTTTACTTTCCCATCACCCAGAATAAATTTGATTGCAGGTGGCTGCAGCAGAGTGCATTTGATCCCATTTGAAACATGACTTTCAAGCAATTTTAACTTGTTATATGATAACCTTACCGGTGTTTTAAGAGTAATACTTTCCAACATGTTATTTTTCTCACATAGCATTAGCAAAATTCCTAATCAAAGTCCCTGATCTTATCCCCATATCTAATTGCCATCTTTTCAAGATTAAAATCTTGTTTTCCTAAATAAATTAGTTTGAAATATTTCTGTCAAAGTGAAATCCTGTCAAAATGGAATGTTCTGTAATTTATATTATCCATACAATTCTGTGGGGTTTTTTTCCAGTTAACTCATTTTACAGAAATACCATGAGGTCCAGACAAGCTAATTAATCTCAGGATACGTAGGATAGGTAGCTGCTGTCACATTAGTGTTTCTGCACAGCTACTGGGAAAAGGCAGAATGACAAAAAATGTTTTGGAACATGAGGTCTTCTAAATAACCCTGCTGTCATTTTTTCAAATTGCTGCCAAGTGCCTTCTTTAAGGCAGCAGCAAAATGCCAATGCAGGCTGAAGCAGAGGGTAGAATAACTATTGTTCAAATAGCAAAGGGCAACAGATCACATGCTCTCTGGTGTTGAAAAGAAGGAGAAAAGGGGTTAGTGATTATATCTGTTATTTGGAGACAATTTCTCTCTTCTCTAAACTACAGACTTCTGGAAGATTAGTGTGGTCTTGACTTTACCTAAATTAGGCTATTAGTGTGGTGGCAGAATTTAATCATTATATCATTAATGAGGCAGTCATCTCTACCTTGTTATCATCATATGAGCCAAAAAAGTCACGTAGCATCAATTTTTAGAGGTGATGACAGTCACTTTACCCTCACAATGTTTAAATACTTCATAGAAATCAAAACATAAAACTAGAGCTTGAATGTCTGGTTGATTTATTTGCGTGTTTGTCTATAGAGCATTTTATAGAAATGTTAACACCTACATCCTTTGGAGGAATCATTGATTTTGAGGTGGGTGCTCAGAACACGTTTATTACGAGGATACTATAGCTTAAATAAGTTCTGTTCTTACTGCTCTTATAATTAATGCAAAAGGGTGTAAGATATAAGTACAAAATTTTAAACTTCTGCAGACTAGGATGAAAGTCATTCATGATAAAACTATGGTTTTATGGGGAGAAAAGAGAGGAGAGAGCAATTAAGCTACACCTCACCACCAACTTCTGGCATCTCATCCCACTTAGCTGTATTTTTCTGTAAAACAGCAATGATTAGCTGATACTTTAAACAACTACTTATCTACTATTCCTCTCCCTTTCAGAGAATGCAAGTGCCAAATGGGCAGAAATTTTGTGAGTTTTTTTTTCACTTATATCTCCAGTAAAACTAGCACATACTATACCCTCAATAAACATAAGTTGAGTGAATAAAGGTAGAAGAGGTTACTGGTTGCCCGGAAATGGTGGAGAAAAACAATGGATAATGAAGGCTAGAGTTCATAAAGAGAAGGAAGGACTATGGCGATTTTGCTTTATACCTTAGAGTGCTCTCAGTTCGGTAGAGAACACTGATATGGCTGTATCTAAAAGATATATATATGTGTGTGTGTGTCTGCATGTGTGTGTGTATGTATTCGTAATTCATGATTCAAAAAAATCTTGAAAACATTGATATTGTAAAATAATGAATATACTTTTAAGAAGAGGAAAAGGAAGATATGTAAGCACAAGACAAGAAATATGAGAAGAAAAGGAAAAGATACCTCCACTGGAATCCATTTTCTGCCCAACTCTTTTGATTTTAGAGACAGTACATTCTATTAACCATCTCCGTATCTTCTTGTGGTTTGAGACCCTTTTTTAAAATATTTATGAGCCCAGCTGGGTGTGGCTTAGTGGTTGAGCATGGACCTAGGATCCAGGAGATCGGGGTTAGACTCCCGGTCAGGGCACATGTCCGGGTTGTGGGTTCGATCGATGGCTCTCTCATCATTGATGTTTCTCTCTCTCCCTCTCCTTTCCTCTCTCTGAAATCAATAAAGATATATTTTTTAAAAATAATAATAAAAATAAATAAATAAAATATTTATGGCTAGTAGGTTAATGTAGTAATTGTGGCCCCCTGGCTTCTTGCAGTTAAAAACTTCCACCTCTCCTCTATTGCTTTCAGGACCCATATTTTCTATTGCTATAAAGTTAAGCTCTGTGATTACCTGTCCTAGCATCATCCCTGGCCTATAGAAGAGAGCTATCACAACAAAATGGTACCAGTGTCCCTTTCACCAGCGTGTTCCTGATAACTTTGGTGAATGGATGTTTTCTCTAGGTTATTCTGCAAAACATAATTTTCTGGTGGGTGGTCTCATCTCACATAATATATTTCTTCCTGCAAGGTTGCTTTTCTGAGCCATTTTGATACTTTCTTGTACTATGTGTTTGGGAAATTCAGGCATGTCTACTTGCTTGGTGTGGACAATTGTTTTTTCCAAGCTTCTAGGAGCCACTCTGGCTATGAACTTGACCCCTGGGTCTCACTGAGATGTTAAACTCCATGTATGAGAACATGCCCTCAACTCCATAAATTCTTGTTTAACCAATCTCAAGTTCTGTGCCCCTTGCCCAGCCACATTTCAGCAAGTATCATCAAAGTCCAACCCCAAAAATGCTACTCTTAGTTTTTCTGGGGCACACTAGCTCATTCTTGCACCTTCTTTGGGGTGCACATACCTAGCTGTCAAGGTTCTTGATTAGTTTCAAAGTCTGCTCATTCTTGCATTTGCAATCCCTGTTTTCCACTTATCTGTACACTCCTTCCACTCCTGATTTTGTCCGATGGTGGTAGCATTGCAAAAAAAATCAGACAGTGGAAGAAATGATGTTCTATTTTTAATAAGCAGGTGATATATCAAACTGATCAAGGCACTACACTTTGAAGGAGAAACATTATATGGAAGATGGCTCATTTAAAATGGACATAGTTACTATTTGTTTTATCTTAAAATGAAAATACAGAAAGCTGATGTCATCTTTTGAACTGCTCATTTCAATTACATTTGTTTATCTGAGAAGAAAATCTTTACCTTTTGGATATAAGTTAGAAATGAAATGTCATCTTTAGAAAGAAAGAAAATGTTTAGAGATACAGTGGCTATGAGCTACAGAAGCCTAATAAATGGAAATTTTCTGTTGATAGTATTCCAATAAAATACTACTAAATATTGACTTCTAAATTTTCTCTTTGGTATTGCTTTGAATTTGAGTTGCAAACACTCTACAATTCTTTGGAATGTTGTTAGAAATCCACAGAGGTTTTGGAGAATTAAAAGAGAATGCTGCGACTATTGAAATATTCATGGTTTGCTTTCTCACTTGGAAACAGCACACTGTAAAATGCATTGAAGCAGCCACTTTGCAACCTCAAAATACTATATCACATCTTCTGACTTCTCTTTTATGTTTTGATAAGAAGGAACTTTAAACCTGTGCTCTAGTAATGGCAAGGTCGATGCCTTCTGTGCTTCTGATAGGTGCGCCCCTCAACATCACTCATAGCCTTGTATAACAACACAGAGACCATTGCCCAAAAGACAAAATGAAGACTCGAAAAATGAAAGACAACAGGAAGTTTATGAAATACATACATACTCACATACATGCAAAACCTTTTTGTCAGCCAGGCCTGAGTGGTGGCACCAGTTACCCAATGTAAACTATAAACAGTGATGCTTTAGTTTTTAGAGTGATCTTGTTAAAATTATGTATTGATGTTCTATGGAAGTACTGTTTTTTACTTCTGTGTGTTACTTATTTTATTTCATTAGCTTACAGCTTTTATAGAATAGGTTTAAAATATTTTACATTAACTGTCTGTTGGTCTTTATAGAGGTAATTAAATAAACTGATGGGTCAAATTTAAAAAACAACAAGTATAATATATATTATAATCACCGAGTTACATTAATGTGAGGAAAATTTTTAAAAAATGTTTTATTTTATTATTTAATTCATCCTCCATAAAATTATTCCCCAATGATTTTTCTAAGATATTTGGGGGTGGGAAGGGAGGTTAGCAAGGCTGTTCAGTTGATAAAATAATAGATTTATAGTGCTTGTTGCCCACTTATATAATGTCACCATATTTCTTTTTAAAAAGAGATTCGAACTTTTCCACATCATACGTTAAAGTTATATGGCTTGGGATTTTGGAGAATAATGCCAATTTTTCGTGAATGATCCCCAGGTATTCAGATCCAATATAATGTTCTTGGAATGAATCTTTTATATTCCATTAATTTAATGCCCTTATATATATTTATATATAATAATATATATATATTATTATTATTATTATTATTTTACCAGAGATGAACCTACATTGACATTATAATCACTCAAAGTTCATAATTTAATTTAGGTCCACTCTTGATATCATACACTCTGTAGGGTTGGACAAGTGTATAATCACATATACCCATCATTATAATATCATACAGACTGTTTCCACTGCCCCAAAACTTCTCTGTGCTTGATCTGCTCGTCTCTCCTTTTCTCTTTTCCCCACAGCCACTGATCTATTTATTGTCCAGCAGATTGTGTCTTTCAAGGTATTGCTCCATTTCATCTGGGAAATCACATTGGTGAGCATAGAGTTTTTAAGTGTTTACTATCCTTTTAATTTCCATAAGATCAATAGTGATGTCCTCTCTTTCACATTGATATTAAAAATTTGTTTCTCTTTCTTTTTTCTTAGTTTGTCTGGCCTGTTGATATTATTGATCTTTCTAAAGAAACAGCTTTTAGTTTTAGTGATTATCTCTACTTTAAATATTTCACTCTATTCTCTTCCTGCTTGCATAGTTTCCATGAAGAAGTCATGTATAATTCTTATCTTTGTTTTTGTATAGGTTGCTTTTTTTTTTTTTTTTTTTATTCCTGTGGTGTTTTCAGTATTTTTTCTTTATGTTTAATTTTCTGTAGTTTAATAATGATATGTTCTGTAGTTTAATAATGATATGTAGTTTTTCTGGCATTAATCCTATTTGGTGTTCTCTGAGCTTCCTGGATCTGTGGTTTGGTGTTTAACATTAATTTGGGGAAATTCACAGTCATTGTTATTTTAAACATTCTTTTTGTTGTTGTTCTATTTTTTCTTCTCCTTCTGGTATTGTCATTGTGCATATGTCACACCTTTGTAATTGTTCCACAATCAGACTGTTCTGTTTTTCCCAGTCTGTTCTCTTTACTTTTAAACTTTTCAGGATTCTATTTTATATGCTCTAGCTCAGAGAGTCTTTCCTCAGCTGTGTTCAGTCTACTATTAAGCCCAAGTGTTGTTGTTGTTTTTTTATCTCTAGCATTTCTTCCTGGTTCTTAGGATTTCTGTTTCTCTTTTTACATTGCCCATCTGTTCTTGTGTGTTTTTTACTTTATCCAATATACTTTTTAGAATATTAATTATAGTTGTTTTAAATTCCAGGTCTGATAATTTGAACAGCCTTGTCATGTCTGATTCTGATGCTTGTTTTTTCTTAAAATTTTATTTTATTGTCTTCTGGTATATGTTGTATTCAGCTGGACATGATGTACCAGGTAAAAGGAAATGCTGTAAACAGGCTTTCGCTAACATGGTGAGGTATAGAGGGAAGGGGAGCATTAATATAGTATTCTGATTAGGTCTCAATCTTTTAGTGAGCCTATGCCTCTGGATTGTTAACTTCAAAGGTGTTCTCAGTTTTTTAAACCTACTCATAGGTAGTACAGTATGGCTACAGCTGACTGGACTTGGGTATTTCCTTTCCCCAGGTCAGTTAGGTTCTGATAATACCCCAACAAGTTAAGCTTTGGTGAATTAGTTTCTCCTGAGGGCAGGCTTGTTAAGAAGAACAGAGTATTCTGCTTTCTTTCAAATTGGTTCCTTTTCTCCTCTCCCTGTTGGAAGCACAAGGAGATTTTTCTCTGACATTTTTCTTACCATGGGAATATGGTTGACCTACTGGAGGTAAATCAAACAACATTGTGGGGATTTCTTGTGACTGTGCTCCTTTGGAGCTTTTAACTCTCAGCCACGAAAAAATTGCCAATTACAGTTCAGGTTTTCCTTTCCCAGCATTGGTTCCTACTGCAGTTTCTACTTCTGACTCCTTGAATTCACCTTTCTGGCTCTCCAATTTTAGGGTCCTTGGTTTTCCCTGTACCCTTACTTTTCTTAGAGAGCCAAGAAGTTCTTGATTTTTTTCATTCAGTTCAGCGTTTTACTTACTATTATTATGGAGTGCTGACTTCTGAGCTCCTTATATGCAGAACCAGAAACTGAAAGTGTTCCCCTACAGATTTTCACCTGCCTACCAACAGCTGATTAAGCCCCAACCCTCTCTTCACCAGGACGTTGGACACCATAGCCCAACCAGCTTATAGCTTGCAGTTTTTATCAGATATTAGTGACAAAAAATCAGTACCCATGGCAATACCAGCTTCCACAAGTGGACATATCAGATGTTATAATTTGATGTTTGTATTAACTGCCCATTGTCTGCAGTCTGCACCTACTGAGAGGAATAGCAGCCTTCCCTTCAACCATCTCTATTCTGTATCTTTGGACACTGTTCCCAAATGTGTGGGCTCCAAGTGTTCTTTTTGGCACATGTAGAGATTCTTTAATCTATATAATATACTTTCAATATGCTGTTTGCAGCTAATATTGATTGGTAATTCAGATTTGTATTCCATACGTGTGTTTTTCTTAAATAAATTTTTGAGGAAGCAAGAAAGGAAGAAAAGTATCATATAATATTTTCAAACAAATTTATGCATTTTCATGAGTGGAGATTATTTTCACTTTGTCATAAAAACTCAACTTTTTCATCTGTAAATAAAAGTACACAATTATTCTATTCATTCGTCATTCTGCAATTGCAATCACTTATAGCCCTCAGAAAATTCCTATGCTCAAGATTATACATTTGAAGTCAGCAATTTTCACCTGGTGTGCCACAAGAATTTTTAAAACATGCAGTACCTGACTATTTAGTCAGGGGTACTGACCTTTTTTCCCTTAGATTGTCAAATAAAAAAATGACAAAAGCCAACACAACAATAGCTGTCTGGTGTGAATGAATCAAAATTATACCTATTTTTTTGTCAGATCAGAGGTTGGATGCCAGGTAGAGGGGGTCAATTGGGGGGGATATATGAAATACTTTAAACAAGATAAATTTTTTAAAAATAATAAAATACATTTAAAAAAAAGAAGTTAAAGGAACTAATTTGTTTGTGTGTATATATATACATACATACATACATATATATATATAATTATTTTTTGGTGTGCTGCAAAACTTTACTAATTAATGTGTACCATAGATGGAAATTATTGATAATCACTATTCTAAGTAATCATTATTTTCTAGCATGTATTTAAGCCTTAAGATATTTGCACTAAAAATTCAAGTAAATGCATGAATAGTTTTCAAAAATTCTCTTTGATATTCTTTTATATTTATATTCATGTTCTTTGCCTGTTGTTGATATCTAATTTAGGACAACTTTATCTTGAAAAATTCCAGTGATCTAACCACAACTTTAAAAAACTATTCTAATGACATTGCCATCAATTGTGCTATGTCTATGACATTAAAATTTATAGCAAAATAATATACATGGAAATGTAAAATAAAGACAATTGAGAGAGATCCAAAATTACCCAAGAAGGAATGTAATTCGTCTCAACTTTCATAAACTCAGTTACCAGTGTATTGAGTTGTTTCTTTGGGACCTCACATATACTTCTTTGTTCTGTTGAATTGTGCTGTCATAAATACTTAATGTTAGTGTACATTTTGTTTTTCATATGTTAAACTAAGCATTCGTTGTACACCCTACTACCCCCTATAAAGACTGAAGTCATATAGCTACAGGTAATCCATTTACAATATCATTTCACTTTATTTTCCATGATTCCTGGCATAGATTCACTCCATAATCAAAGCAGCTCCCTTTTTCCTTCATTTTTGAAAAATAACTTCTGGAAACAAGTGACTTGAGGCAGTGAAAGGCTTATGAACTAAATATGAATTAAATTTGAACTGGACCTCTGATTTCCAGGATTCAGATTCTTTTTAATAGCCCAAGGAAATACAATTAACTCAACCTTCATAATCTAATTATATTTCAAATTAATACTCATACTTATCCTTTTATTCACTAAATACTTGCCAAATTCCTATAACTGAATATCTTCACAAATCCAAAGAAATATACTGTTTAAAATTCTTTGTCTTTCAACATAAATTTCAACTTTATACAACTAAATATTTTTCCAATATGCTTTTGTTGGCTTATTGTCTCTCCTTTGGTTTAATTACCATTGATGAGGGTCAGTTATCATTCTAGATCACATTTCAAGTGTCATACATCCCAACTTCCCTCTTAAAGCTTATTAACCCTCTATTTCTAAAGAATTGAGTTAGACAGCACCTCTATCCAAAATACAGATGTCTAAATGGTACATTCATCATACTAGGTTTTGAAAGGAATACAGAGGTCAAGTCATTTGTCTCATATAAGAAAAGAAGAAACAACACAAAGATAGAAAAAAAAATTAAAAATACTCAAGTAGATTATTGATACCAGAGTAGACTAGGTCACAGACCTTTAGGCACTTACTTGTTCCAATATTCTCACTATGTAAACTACTATTTCTGGTAATATGGCCTCTCATGCCACCTTTCTACACATGCTACTACTACTACCTCCATCATTATAATTTATAACTATATTTTATAGTTTAAATAAATATTTTAATATATTTTTGGTTTCTTAAAAGTGTTCCAGATCATTGTTTTTTATTATTTATCAAGTTATTTTTTGTTACAGTAAGATACTTCATGGACAAAAGCAGGCAATTAAACTTAGAAACCAAATGTCAGAAAAATATTTAATCTGATATGGAAAGAATTCTGATCAAGAACCTTAAGAAACACTGAAAGATCAACATATCATTAAAGAGGATCATAAAGATAGATAATTCTTATTTTTTGATAACAATTTAATTTTTCTTTAAAAATCACAAAAGTACCGAACTATGTAATTTCTGTATGAATATCTATGATTTTTGAAATTCCAAATATTTTACTTTCTAAATCTTTTTTCCCCTCTTTCTGTTAGAGTACTGTACACTATAGATATGACCATTCCCTTTTCCAGTTACCAATATGGTTGACATTTCCTATGTGAAAGAGAAAGTATCCAGTATTATTTTGTAAGACACTGGATTTCAATTGAAAATGCATGATTATTAGAAGTTAATAGAACTGAATTTTTTACCTGATTTTACAAAGATCTTGATATTAGTCATAAACACCTTTTTGTCTCAATGTGATATCTATAAATTTGAAAACTATAACAGCTTTAACTCACAGGGATATCTTAAGGGTGAATTAAAGTGACACTACAGCCACAACAGCTACTTATTAACCTCTTATGAATCTGTGGCAGAGTTAAATGCTATATTTTCAAGAAAAGGTAAGACATACAGTCCCCACCACCCAAAAGGTAAATCAAATAAACAAGTCAAGACCTAATGAAATGGAGAAAAATGCACTGATAGAAGAAAGAAAAGGAGAACTTTGAATTAAGCCTTGGTTTTGTTATGAATAACTGGGTAATTTCTAAAAATATGTTTCATGTCTCTGAACATTAGTCCCTTTTTTTAAAAAACAAAAATTTTATTGAAGTTATAGTTTATCTTATGCCCTTACCAGATATAAGATAATACGAATCAATACTAAGTGCTCTGTGAAAGAAATGAGAGGTATTGAAATGCTTCATGAAGTCTTTTGCTGCCTCATTGCTGCATTTTCTATGCTACAAAAAGAAAACTAAGAAACATAATAATATAAGGTTCAATAAAGTGAATTCATTTTTTGTGTTAAGATGATATATAAGATTTTCAAACATGAGCAACCTTCTTTGTTTTTTCACTTCAGAACAAAGTGGGCTTACGTTATTTCAAAATTGAGAAGTGTTAAAAGGTGATTTTCAAAAGCAAATAGAATATAAGTGCTAAAAATGGAAAATGACTTTGTGTGACTTTGAGATAAAAAAGAAAATTTTGCAGCCTCTTTTTAAGTGCTGCCACAAATAAAAGATACTATCAGTTAAAAATATTCATTTTTAACCTTACTGACATTTAAATGATTAAGGACATTTCAAATGACATTCAGAGCAGTAAACGAGAGACTGGTATTCAACAATTTAATATATATTCAAATTAGAATTATAATAGGAGATAAATGTATAAAAAAGGTGTATATAATAACTCAAGAATCATTGGTAGATTATTAACTACCAATGTGTGATTATAAAGGTACCAATAAAATTCTTTAGGTGAGTTATGATTGTGCTATTTGCTTTAAAGAAATTTCCTATGATGCCCAAGAAAGTTACCAATGCTGACCTTTTCAAAGTCAGAGGATTATGACTTACCCAAAACTGCCATCTTTAACCAACTTTCTAGGGAATGTTGAGGGTTCTTTGTAGTTTTCCTATAAGTATGGATATGTCACCTACATAAGAGTAGATGTCTTTTCTCTCCACCTAGGTCATAAAACAGATTTTGTTGTTGTTGTTGTTTTTGTTTATCTCCTTATATGTGTGTATTGTGTGAAGTGGTGCTTTGTATTAAATCAAAATTACCCGAATGCAGTATAGTGAAATGACCATGTTCTTTCTGGGTGTTTTTAAAAATACTGTCTCCTCTCTTTTTCTATTACCTAATAATAGGAACATATAGGCCATTAAATATGAAACAGATTTGCTAAATCTTCAAATTCTAATGTTATCCTCCTACAGAATAAAAAAATGTGAAGCCTGAAATTTAAATTCCTCAGCTGTTCTTAAATTACTTGATCTAATTGATATTATGAAATATTCCATCCAACAATTAAAGAATACACGTTCTTCTCAAGAATAAATACTGTAAAAAAGTCACCAAGATGCGCCACACACTTGGACA
This sequence comes from Miniopterus natalensis, assembly GCF_054644295.1. Taxonomy (NCBI): domain Eukaryota; kingdom Metazoa; phylum Chordata; class Mammalia; order Chiroptera; family Miniopteridae; genus Miniopterus; species Miniopterus natalensis. Next base: position 54,325,747 of record NC_142090.1, on the reverse strand, counting down.
AAAAAATTGCAATATATTTAAAATGATACACATAAAATAAAATATTTAGACTGCATGGGATTTAAATAAAAGTACATAATGGAAATAAAGCAGGGTAACACTTAAATACTTAGCATTTGATCAGCACACTTCTAAATGACACAGATGTCTAAAAAAGACCCTCAAGGAAAATTAAGGAAGAATGAGCATAGAGTTCTTGTTCATGAACTGAAACACTATTATTAAGATATCAATTTTTCCAAGTTTGATCTGCAGAGTTAATGCAATTCCAGTCTAAATCCCAGCAGGTAATTTTGTAAATATTGATAAACTGATTTTAAAGTTTATATGGAAAGCCAGGAGACAAAGAGCCAATATAATACCAAAGAAGAACGAAGCTGAAGAACTAACATTGCATGATTTCAAAACTTATTATAAGACTATAGCAATTGAGACAGTGTGGTATTGGTGAAAAATATACATGCAGATCAACAGAACTACCACTACACAGCTCAAGGTGTGCTATGAAACTATAGTAAACAAGACAGTGTGGTACTGTGGAAAAATAGGTATATAGATAAATGGAACAGAAGAGACAGCCCAGAAATAGACCCACACAAATATAGACAACTGATTTTGACAAGAAGCAAAGGCAATTCTATGGAGAATCCGTTGGCTTTTCAATATATGATGCTGGCACAAACAGGTATTGATAACAGACAATGTGAAGATAACAACAAATCACAACTTGGAGAAAATACTTGCAACACCCATTATCTCATAAAGAACTTGTATCCAAAATATGCAAAGAAATCTTATAGCTCAACAGTAAAAAAACAAACAAATGATCCATAGGAAAAATGGGAAAAATATCTGAACAGACAGCTCACTGAGGAGGGTTTACAGAAGACAACTAAGAGTATGAAAGATGTTCAGCCTCACTTATTATTGGGGAGTGGCATTCTTAAAAAATTAGAAACCACTTCACAACTGTTAAGATGGCTAAAACAACAAAAATTAAACAGTGAATAAAACAACAAAACCTGATAGAACCACGTACTGGTGTGGATGCAGGGCAATGGAAACTCTCATTCCTGGTGAGAATGTATAGCCACTTTGAAAGACAGTTTAGCACTTTTTTACAAAAAAAATATAATCTCACTATACGATTCAAAAATCACATTCCTAGGTATTTATTTACCCAACTAGTTTGAAAAATGATGTTTACATTAAAACTTACATACAAAATTTTATAGCAACTTTATTTATAATTTCCTCAAGATGCCCTTCAGGGGATAAATGGACAACTAACTGCAGAAATCCATAAAATAAAATTATTCTGCATTATTCTGTATTAAAAAATAAGCTATCAAGCCATAGAAAGACATGGTGAAATTTTAATGCATATTGCTAAATAAAAGTATCCAATCTTTAAGTCAACACATTACATTAACTCTGTACTTTAGTTAATAGAATGTATCAATGTTAATGTATTATTATAACAATAAATTATAGGAGAGGAAGGAAGGAAGGAAGGAAGGAAGGAAGGAAGGAAGGAAGGAAGGAAGGAAGGAAGGAAGGAAGGAAGGAAGGAAGGAAAGGAGGGAGAGAGGGAAAGGAAAGGAGACAGGTTAAATTTCCACACAAAGTATACCTAAGTAAAAAAGGGTTTCAGGGATGGCACTAGTGAGTACAAAGATTGCAGAATTAGAAACCATGGTAGAGTAAAAAGAAGTGTGGAATAATATTCATTAAGGTTCCCAAATCTAAAAGTCATCTACTTTACAGTTTTGGTTCCAGGCTACCCTGGAGAGTTAATCATTATCTTTTCAATATCAATTAGCAGTATCTTTGAAAATAAAACTATCATTTCTATTCATTCTCTTGGCATATTCTAGAGCTGAGATAACTTGGACTAAGATTAACAAGGTTTGCACTTTCCTTTTATTTTTAGGAAGCTCATAGAAATCCTTTCTGACAACTGCCAGATCCTCTGCTGCTTTGTCAAGCAAAGTGACAGTAGCCCTTGGGAGTGCATTTTTCAAGTCAGAAATCAACTCTTGTAGCAACTCAAAGTACACAAGATTAACAGATGGGTCTATATTCCCAGAGAAGTGTTTTCATGTATTTATTTATTTTGGTGCTTACATATACTTCATGCTTTGATAGATTAGTGACTGAAAGCTCCCTTGAAGAAAATGGAATAATTTGAAATGATTTAATGAAAAGATGTCATTATGTCTGCATTAGCTTTGTTCTTGTTTGGTTAGAGAGTAAATAGTAGATTTTGCTTTTAATAGTCTCATTGTAGATTTTGTGTTCACACTTAGAAAGGTTCTTTTCTTTTGGAAATTGTTGTAACTAAACACCAAACATAAGAGTACTCATTTTAGAATTATCAACTCTTCCTCAGACTCTGTTTTTATTTTTTGTGCATTTTGTGAACAATAGAAAAAGTTAAATAATGACAATTTAATAATCACCTTGATAAAGGCTTGTTAAATAATAATAATTAAATTAGTCAAAAATGGTGGTCAATATAAGAATTAGGTCCTAACAGACTAATGTCAATGTGAATCTTCCAAGCAGTCTAAAGGATAAAATGTATATTATATTACGGATATAATTTAATAGCATTTAAGACTCCAAAATGAGAGTTTTCATCTGAATTCATCAGAGATATTGGTCTGTAGTTTAGTCTTTTTGTGCTGTTCTAACAGGTTTTGGTATCAGGGTTATGTTGGCCTTGTAAAATATTTTTGGAATTGTTATCTGTGGGGAGAGGTCCTAGTCTCCACCTGTTGCTAGAGGGAGTGGGCTTCTTGCAATATCCCAAGGAAAATAACTTTCTGAGACTCACACAAGAGGATGAGATATTGTAGAAAGCTTTATTTCTGTAGAATCAAACCCCTGAGTTTCCAAGGTCCCATTTTCCTTTGTCCCCCCAAGGAAGAAGTATAGCTGTGACTTCAAATAAGGCTAAAATAGAAGCCAGTGTCCAGAGTTTCCATTCCATGTTAGGGCATCGTGCAATCTAGTATTAGACTAGCTTAGTGTATATTTCCTGCTGTGGTCCATCAGTCCATTGCATGTGGGCTCTGTATGTCCACACGGCTATGGGGCTATGGAGGGAACATGGGCAGGAGCAAGCCAAAGGAATCAGAGAACCTAGAGAGCCATGAGCCAAGAGCCAAGTGAGAGAGCTCCTTTGTTTACAGGATTATGTATTCCCAAATTTTCATGGGTTTGCAGTGGCCCTGCCCATTCTGGCCAATGGTCTCTGTTCCCAGGGTTTTTTTGTTGTTGTTTTTTTTGTTGTTGTTTTTAAGTATATCTTTATTGATTTCAGAGAGAGGAAAGGAGAGGGAGAGAGAGATAGAAACATCAATGATAAGAGAGTCATTGATCGGCTGCCTCCTGCATGCCCCAGACTGGGGATCGAGCCTGCAACCCGGGCATGTGCCCTGGCCGGGAATCAAACCCTGATCGCCTGGATCCTAGGTCGACGCTCAACCGTTGAGTCATGCCCAGTCAGGCTGTTCCCAGGTTTGACTGACAGGCACCTTCCCTGGTTACCCCAGCTTAACTGTCTGTGGATTTATCTCCCCTTTGTTGGACCCTTTCCCCCAGTGATCGGTGGGGAATGGGTCTGTGGTTTCCTGGGGAGTGCAAATTTGCATCTTCCTGGTAAAGCTGCCCAAATGGCCATGCTTACAATGTCTGGGGGTGCTCCTTTTCTATTATTACTAACCAGCTAATTACAATGATATCAGAAGTATTGCATCTTCTTCAAATATTTGGAAAAGTTTGAGATGGGTAAGTATCAAATATTCTTTGAATGTTTGACACAATTCACTAGTAAAGCTATCTGGTCCTGGACTTTTACTTTTTGGGAGGTTTCTGATGGTTGTTTCAATTTTCTCACTGTTGATCAGTCTATTTAGAGTTTCCAGTTCTTTGTGATTCAGTCTAGAAAGGTTATTTCTAGGAACTTATATATTTGTTCTAGTTATTGAATTTGGTGGCATATAGTCCTTCATAGTATTGTTGTATAATCCTTTGTACTCTGTGCTGTCTGTGGTAACTTCTCCTCTTTCATTTCTGATTTTGTGCATTTGAGTCCTTTCTCTGTTTTCCTTTGTGAGTCTAGCCAGAGGTTAGTTGATTTTATTAATATTTTCAAAGAACCAACTTATTGTTGCAATATTTTTTGTTTAATTTTATTGTTTTTTATTTCATTTAATTCTGCTCTAATTTTTATATTTCCTTTCTTCTGATTTTGGGCTTCTTTTTCTTTTTCTAGTCTTTGAGATGTAATGTTGGGTTTTTAACTTAGGATTTTCCTTGTTTCTTGAGATAGGTCTGTAATGATATAAATTTCTCTCATTACTGTTTTCTCTGTATCCCAAAAGATTTGATATGTCATATTGTCATTCTCATTTTTCTCTGTATATCTTTTGATCTCTCCTTTTCCTTCTTTTTTGATCCTGTCATTTTTTAGTAGCATGATGTTTAATTTCCACTTACTTGTGGGATTTCTTTACTTCCTTTTTGTAGTTGATTTCTAATTCAAAGCCTTGTGGTCAGAGAATGTGTTTGGTATAATTTCAAATTTCTTAAATTTGTTGAGGCTAGTTTTTTTGTCCCAATATATGATCTATCCTTGAGAATGTTGTATGTGCACTAGGGAAGAATGTAGCTGATGTTTTGGGATAAAAGGCTCTGTAAATGTCAATTCTGTCCATTTGGTCTAACATGTCACTTAAGGCTGATATTTCTTTACTTATTTTCTGTTTGTAATGATCTATCTATAACTCTCAATGGGGTATTTAGGTCCCCTATTATGATTATGTAGTTGTCAGTGTTTTCCTTTAGTTCTGTTAGTAGATGCTTTATATATTTTGGTGCTCCCTGACTGGGTGCATATATATTAAAAAGTGTTATGTCTTCTTGATATAGTGTCCCCTTTATCATGATAAAATGTTCACCTTTGTCTCTTGTTACCTTTGTTATCTTAAAATCTATTTTGTCAGATGTAAGTATGGCTACACCTGCTTTTCTGTGGATGCTATTTCCTTGGAAAATCATTTTCTACCCTTTCACTTTGAACCTGTCTTTGTCTTAGCAGCTGAGATGTGTCTCCTGAAGGAAGCATATGGCTGGGTTTTGTTTTTTGATGCAATCTGCTACTCTGTGCCTCTTTATTAATGAATTCAGTCCATTTACATTTAAGGTAATTCTTGATGTATGAGGATTTCCTGTATTTATTTATCTTTGCTTTCTGGTAGCTCTAGGCCTCCATTGGTCCTTTTACTTTGTGTTTCTGTCTTGTTTTAGTTTGGTCATATTCAATACTTTTTCCTTCTTTTTAAATATTTTTTAAAGTTATATGTCTCAGTTTTGTGTCCCAGTTATATATTTTGGTTTTTTTTTTTTTTTTTTTTTTTTAGACTGGCTTCCATATCTCTTTGATATTGCACCTTCCTTTTTATATTTTTTATTTTTTGAGCACTTGATTACATTCTGATAGGATAGGAGAAAAAGATGCTCTGATTTCCTCTTTCATTTCCCTAATCTCAACTTTAGAAGCAACCACCAATCAATGGGTTTGGCACATACTTTAAAAGGAACTTCTTTTTGGGTCTTTTATAATAAAAAAATATGCAAAACACAAAATTAAGCATTTTAATTATTTTTAGTGTACATTCTAGTGGCACTAAGCACACTTTCACTGTTGTACAACCATCACTACCATTCATTTTGGGGAAGGTTTTTATGTTTCAAAACTGAAACTCTGTAACCATTAAACAATAACTATCTCTTGCAACCATCATTCTATTTTTTGTCTCCATGAATTTGTCTACTGTAGATACCTAATGTAAGTGGAATCACATAATATTGGTTCTTTTGTTTCTGGCTTATTTCACTTAGGATAATGTTTTAAAATTTTATCCATGTTGTAGCATGTGTCATAATCTCTTTCAGGGTGAATAATTTTTAATGTTTTTATGTAATTGATATTCTTGTAAAATTTTGTTTTATTATCATATTGGAATATCACTTAATCATTTTGATGAGTTCACCTTACTTTTATATTTAAAATGTTGTATTCTCTTTAATGTTTTAGTAAAAGAAATATCCCGATATTGATAAATTTATAATTTGTAAAGAGATAACTGTTTAAGAAAGCATGGCTTGAAACTTCTGCTTCCATCAGAATACAGAAATATGCAGGGAAATGTCACTCCAACACTAAAAATTGTCTCACCCACTGAAAAAACCTCTCGGCCCACCCTGTGGAGTTTATGCCTTGCTGCAGTCTACAGCCTGAAGCTCATTAAAAGACTAAGATCGATCAACCTGCAGGCAGGGTGGAACTCTGGGAGCTTTGAGCCTTTACCTGATCTTCTTTTGGACCCAGGCCTTGCAAAAGCAAACTTTGGTGTGCATCTTGGTTCTATCCAAATGCAAACAGCCCCAGCAGACGGAATCACAAAGCCGTGGGTTGTTGATATCTCCAAACAGTGTACTCAAAGACAGTCACAAACAGTGTCTGACATTGGCCTGTACCAGAGACCATCCAAAAAGACAGAGTCCTAACAGATCCACCTAATAAATAGAAACAATCCAAATAGGCAGGCAACATGGGAAGACAAAAAGCAAACCCCAAATGAAAGAACAAGAGAAGTCTCCAGAAAAAGAGCTAAGTGAAATGAAGATAAACAATCTATCAGATATCGAGTTTAGAATACTGATTGTAAGGATGCTCAACAGCATGAGAAATATATGAAAACTATGAAAAATGATCAGTCAGAAATGAAGAATTACATAGCAGAAATAAAGAATTACTGGAAGAAATAAACAGCAGATTAAAGGAAGCTGAGGATGAGATCAGCGAATTAGAAGACAGGGTAGAATAATCTCTCAATCAGAGATCCAAAAAGAAAAAAAAACAATTAAAAAACAGGAAGACAGTCTAAGGGAGCTGTGGGACAACATGAAACATAACAATATTCACATTATAGGTATGCCAGAAGGTGAAGATAATAAGCAAGGCATAGAGAATTTCTTTGAAGAAATAATTGCAAAAAGTTTCTTAACTTGGTCAAGGGAAAAGCCATACAAGTTCAGGAGGCACAGAGAGTCCCCAAGCAAGAAGAACCGAAAGAGGCCCTTACCCAGATACATCAGAATTAAAATGCCAAGAATTCAAGACAAAGAGAGAATATTAAAGGCAGCTAGAGAATAGCAAGCTGTTACCTACAAAGGAGCTCCTAGGAGGCTTTCAGATGATTTCTCATCAGAAACTCTATAGGCCAGAAGGAAAAAGACTACTCTATCCAGCAAGGCTATCATTCAAAATAGATGGTGAAATAAAGAGCTTCCCAAACAAAAAGAAGCTAAAGGAGTTTATCACCACCAAACCAGCATTGCAAGAAATGTTAAAGGGACTGCTGTAATAAGAAGAAATTGGGAAAGAAACAAAGACATAAAGAATTAAAATGCAATAAATAAGGACCTATCAATAATAGCCTTAAGGACTTTAAGGGAGAGATCAACAGCAATACACTCATAGTCAGGGACTTTAACACCCCACTGCCTTCACTGGATAGATCTTCCAGGCAAAAAGTCAACGCAGAAATAGTGACTCTAAATGGCACACTAGATCAGATAGATTTACTTGACATTTACAGAACATTTTACCCCAAAGCTGCAGAATATACATTCCTCTCAAGTTCATATGGGTCATTCTCAAAGATACACCACATGTTAAGACACAAAACAAGTATCTACAAGTTCAAGATTGAAATCATATTAAGCATCTCAGATCACAATGGCATGAAATTAGAAGTCAACTACAGTACAACATTCAAAAACATTCAAACATATGGGGGCTAAATAGCATGTTATTTAAACAATGAATGGGTTACCAATAACATCAAGAAATAAATCAAAAACTTCCTGGAAACAAATGAAAATGAACACACAACAACCCAAAGTCTATGGGACACAGTGAAAGCAGTTCTGAGGAGGAAGTTTATAGCATTACTTATACCTCAATAAGCAAGAAACATTTTTAGTAAACTCTCTAACCCTCCAACTTCAAGAATTAGAAAGTTCCCCTGTGAAGCCCTTTAGACTAGGGCTTTTGTTTACTGGGAGTTTTTTTTTTTTATTGCTGCTCAGTATCATCAGTTGTTGTTAGCCTATTCAGGTTTTCTGATTTTTCTTGATTCACTTTTCTTTTTTAAAAAAAAAATATATCTTTGTTGATTTCAGAGAGAGGAAGAGTCATACCCTTCCAGGCCTTCTTGATTCACTGTTACATGATCTTATTCATATGTGGAATCTAATAAACAAAATAGACTGAGGAACAAAATAGAACCAGAGACACAGAAGTATGAAATGGACTAAGGAATCACAGATGGAAGATGGGAGTAGGGGAATGGGTGGGGAGAGATTAATCAAAGAATTTATATGCATAGATGCATAACCCAAGGACACAGACAATAGTGTGGGAAAGGCATGGGTGTGGGGTGTGGATGCAGGATGGAGGGGATCAATGGAGAGGGAAAAAGGGGCATAGCTGTAATACTTTCAACAAAAAAGATAATAAATAAATAAATAATATAAAAATAAAATGATATTTTAGTTAGTAGAAAGAAAACAGTAGACCACAGTACAGGTTTACTGGCTCCCAGTATATTTGCCCACTAATGCCACTCAAATAAACCTCAGCAAAAATATCTTAATAACCGCAAATTATATCATGTTGAGTAAGAAATATAAATTATTCTGTATTATATGTATGTTAAAAGCTCTATAAATGGCAATAATCAATATATCACTAAATTTGTTTTTATAAACTATTTGCCATCATATTAAGCCTTAACAAATTGTATTTCACTTCTTATTTCTATTTATGCAAAATTTGGGGACATTTGTACAATTTAAACTCATAAATAACAAACTTACCACTATTGAAGAACTGATTCATTAATGATAAAGAAAAGTAAGACAACTATATTACTTTATTTTTTTTCTGTACCCTTTAGTAGATTGCTAGAAATGTTACTCTCAGAAAATCTTCCCTACTGTTTTTGAGTTTGGAGCAATAGAGTTGCCAATATCTCCCATGTCCTTCTAACCAACAAAACTCAAAACAAATAAATGAATATATATGGAGTAATAAAGAAAAATAAATACCTGGCAGCCTACTTGTTTTTATTTTTGGTATTTTTCTTCTTATTATCACTTGCAATGTAGGCATAAGTAGACCAATAAATGCAATAGGAGATGACGTTTGCTTCCTGAAGATAATGTCTCATATTAAATTACTGATTTAGCAAGACAGAAGATGTGAAGCATAATCAAAAAAGATCAGCACATTGACCCTTGTGATTACAGTGTAATTACAGTAGTGTTTTGGGGGGAAAAAATGAATTTATCAACATGCCCAGTTGCTGCACCAGAAGGTATTATCATTAGTTTCTAATTCTTCCAAGTATTTCAAAGATGTCCTGAAATTTGAAGCAACATGCCTTGGCAAATTAACTAATTGCCTGGACATTAGTTTTAATACATTTCTCTTAGGGGTAAAATCCTAATTTACAAATAATAATAATAATGAAAGGATGACTTTAAGCCCTAAAAAAATTATTCTTTCTCTAGAAATGAAAATTTTAAGATATAAAATTCTAAAATTTTAAGATCACCATGAGAAAATGCATAGAATTCAGAATCAACATATGTTAGAAGATGGCAAATGGGTCTTGGGGCAAAATGAACAATGGTGAAAAGGCCGACAGGATATCAAGGTCATCTTCACCATACACAGGGGTCTGGATTTAATCTTTATTATTTGGAAGTCACTGACTCACTGATATAGAAGAGAAATATGGTCAAATTTGCCTTTTTCATAGCTACTATGAAAACTAGTGGCTAGTATAGTAAAAGGGAGCAAGATAAGAGGTCATGAGAATTAATATATAGTGAAAGTGAAATTTTAATTGTTTAACCTAAAGGATATACTTATTTCCCCTACCATTAATTCAATTTTAAAATGAAACATAATGTCTTGACAAAGTATTATGTTTAGATCTTGAGCAAGTTACTTATCCCCTGGGCTTTTGTTTCCTATATACAAAATAGTTTTAAAATTGAAATTCTGTCACTCACAGATGAGTGGATAAGGAGTCATGTTAGTAAAATGTGCATATCGAATACAGTAAGTGTAGCTATAACCAGTGTTGTTGTTCTTGTTATTATTGATTATACTGAAAAGGCCAGCATTTAGGATTTAGAATCAGGCATAATGCTGCAACATGTTTTGTAGCAGGAAAAACTCCTACATTTGCCCTTGAATCATTTAATCTTTTTTTTTACTTGGAGTTCTCAGTTATCATATCATTTAGCATCTTTAGAATTTATTCAGTTTCTAAGTATTATGTTAATGAATTTTTGCTAAGAATAGTTACATAATTTATAGTAAGAGAGATAATCAAGGCATTATATACTCTAATTTTATCAGCCTTACTCTAAATCTCTTGAGTCTGAAGAGACACTGAAGTTTGAGGTAAAAGTCAAGCATCTTCATTCACAATTAGGCTGTTAACAGCATGCAAATGCATTGCCTCATTCATATTTAAAGCCTCATTCATAGTAAAAATAGGATTTTCCATGTACATTGAAGGTATTGTGACTTAATAGAAGACTCCATATAACTTGGCAAAACCTATTTTATAATGACAGTATTAGTGGGGGTTTTTTCTTACACTGAATTTTAATTAATTAAAATTAAAAGTAATAAAAATCAGTAATCATTATAGCAGTTTAATAGAAAGCCCAAGATATATATGTTTTATATAGCCTTACCTTCCAGAGATGTTTAACAAAATTTAATTATCATAATAAAATATATTTCTTTGTCCCAGAGGAAAGGATAAGTGGCATACTTATGGTCAATTGCAAAGTACTACATTAAAATCAAATATTTGGCTCTGGCATGTTAAGCTCCCTGGATAGTGCTAGTTGACCTTTTAGATAAATCCAAAAACTACTTGAAGACTTTAACATTCATAAGAGAACATTAGTAATGTGTTATTGCTTTCAAATCTCACTGGTCATATATCCTACATGGAAAATATGCCGTAGAATAAAAAGCTTCATCTTAAGCTTCTTGTTTTATATAAAAAATAAAAGACAACCATTTAAGCTTAATTAAGTCTGTATGTTTAAAAATAACATTGAGTATTTTGAATGATAAAAATGGATTCGCAAACATTCTCTCTGCAAGAGCATTTCTCTGGCTATAGAAAAGAAGTACTGCTATGTGTTCTGTCTTTCAGAAGAAAATCTGATTGTGATATCAGGAGCAATTTATTTCCCCAATCAAGTAAAAAAATCTAAAATATCTGGTGAAACCATTTCTAGAAAATTGGTTTAAATCAAGGCTTATAATCAAATGAAACATATTTGTTTTCTTGAATTGTATAGTTAAATTTCTTATTTATAATTTATAACTAGAAGGAAGAAATTATATTAATGAATTTTAGAAGAATTCTGTTTGTTGGAATGTTTTATTATATTCTCCCTAAATTGATAAGTGACACTGCTCTCAATTGAAAATAGGATTAAATAGATTTACAGTGGCTACCTCATTAATTCAACATATTATTATTATTATTATTATTATTATTTGCTTTAAATGAATAAAAATTGATATTTTATTCATTTCCTTCTGCTTCAAGATTACAATATTAATATGCTGCTCTAATTTCATTGAAACTATTAATAAACAATACTAACTTTGCACATGCATTTTAATTTTTACAGAAGAATGCACATATATATCAGACCCTGCTCAATATTTAAAACTATGAAAGAAAATTAGAGATGATACTGTAGAAATGTTAGTTGTTTACTAAGATTTTAAAATAACTATGATTTTTATGTTAAAAGCTCTACTGGGGAAAGTGGACTTTAAGTACAGATATGTAATTTCAATAGATGAAAATTATAAGAAATAAACAAATGGAAATGCTAGAAAAAAATTAAAGCAACAGAGAAAAAAATTATGTCAGCTACTCTTAAAGGCCTAATATACAGGATGGACCAAAAGTAAGTTTTCAGTTGTTTATATGGAAAATAATACGATAATTAATAAATAATAATACAATAATAAACTCTGTTTCATGTACTCACAACTGTAAACCTATTTTTGCCTCACCTTGTATATAATTGACATTCCAGAAAAAGAGAGAATGGATGAAATAAATATCTGATAAAATAATAGAAGATAATTTTACAAAATGAATAACAAATTCTCAGAACCAAGAAGTTCAAACTCCAAATAGTATTGAAAAAATAAAACAAAACAAAACAAACAAAACACCTAACTATACCTAGGCACATTGTATGTAAACTCATAACTCAAGTAAAACAAAAAAATACACACAATGCAAGAACATACAATGGAGTAAAGATGGTCTCTTCAATAAATGGTGTTGGGAAAATTGGACAGGTACATGCAAAAACATGAAAGTAGGCCACCAACTTATACCATACACAAAAATAAACTCAAAATGGATGAAAGTCTTAAATGTAAGACCTAAAACCATAAAAATCCAAGAAGAAAACATAGGCAGCAAAATCTCAGACATCCCTCGCAGCAATATGCTTGCTGATACATCTCCTAGGGCAAGAAAAACAAAGGAGAAAATAAACAAATGGGACTACATCAAAATACAAAGCTGCTGCACAGCAAAACAAACCATCAACAAAAAGAAAAAGGAGCCCACTGTATGGGAGAACATATTTGCCAATGACATATCTGATAAAGATTAATATCCAAAATATGTAAGGAACTCATACAATTTAACAAAAGGAAGACAATTCAATTAAAAAATGAGCAAAAGACCTAAATAGACACTTCTCCAAAGAGAACATACAGATGGCCAAGAGACATATGAAAAAATGCTCAAAGTCACTAATCATCAGAGAGATGCAAATTAAAACCACAATGAGGTATCACTTCACACCTGTCAGAATAGCTACCAGCAACAAGTCAATGAACTACAAGTGATGGTAAGGGTGTACCCTAGTACACTGCTGGTGGGAATGCAGACTGGTGCAGCCACTATGGAAAGCAGTATGATGTTTCCTCAAAAAATTAAAAGTTGATCTGCCATTTGACCCAGTGATCCCACTTCTAGGAATATATCCTAAGAAATTTGAAACACCAATCAGAAAGAACTTATGCGCCTGTATGTTCATAGCAGCACAGTTTACAATAGCTAAGATCTAGAAAGAGCCCAAGTGCCCATCAATAGATAGTGTATAAAAAAGCTGTGGGACATTTACACCATGGAATACTATGCAGCTATAAAAAAGAAGGATCTCTTATCCTTTGGGACAACATAGAGGGAACTGGAGAGTATTGTGCTAAGTGAAATAAGCCAGTCAGAGAAAGACAAGTAGCACATGATCTCACTTATATATGGAATGTAATAAACAAAATAAACTGATGAACAAAATAGGTTCAGAGACAGAATCATAGAACAGACTGAGGGATCTCAGAGGGAAAGTGGGGATGGGGGAGTGGGTGGGGAGAGATTAATCAAAGAAATTATATGTTTATAAGCATAACCCATGGGCATAGACATTGGTATGGGGAAGGCCTGGAGGTGTGGTGGATGCAGGGTAGAATGGGGGTACACGGGAGACATCTGTAATATTTTTAACAATAAAGATAAGAATAAAAGAAAAAACATATTTAAGACAGTTACAAAAACAAAACACTTTGTATACAGGTGAATAAAGAGAAAGATTATAGCTGATTTTTCACTTACAAATAATAACTGAAAGAATTTGTTTCCAACAGATGTAGACTACAGAAATATTAGTGAAGGATATTTAGACAAAAATTGGATAACAGACAGACACTTGGATCTGCACAAAGAAATATAGTGTTAGAAGTGAAATAAGTGGAGGTAACCACACATTTCTCTCTTTTTTCTTCTTCTTAATTATCATTGCATCTAAAGATAATTAACTGGCTAAAGTAAAATATTCATGCTTTAGTGTGTATTTATAGTACAAGTATAATTAAAACGTGTAACAAGAATAGCACAAAGTTGCAAGGGAAGAATTGAGAGAATACTGTAAATTGCTTAAACTCTAATGAAGTGGTGATATAATATTATCTGAAGGAAGATTCTGATTAATGAAGAAGTAAATACTAATAAAACCAGTAAAAACTTTAAAAAGGAATAATAAGTAATAAGATTTTGAGCATTAAACTGAAATATTAAAAGTAGTTTAGTAGTTTCTTTTTTTCTTCGCTTAACCCCTTACCTTTTTCAGGCAGCTCCCAACCCCTCCTCCCCACTGTCAGCTGTTACTTTGTTCCCTGTTTCTGTACAATGATTCTGTTTCTATATTGTTTGTTAGTTGACATTGTTCATTAGATTCCACATATAAGTAAAGTCCTATGGTACTTGTCTCTCTCTGACTGGCTTATTTCACTTAGCATTATACTTCCCAGGTCCATCCATGCTGTCACAAAAGTAAGATTTCCTTCTTTTTTACAGCTGAGTAGTATTCCAGTGTGTAAATGTACCACAGCTCTTTTTCATCCACTCATCAACCAATGGGCACTTTTAGACACAGACCACAGTATGGTGATAACCAGAAGACAAGGGGGGTGAAGGGAGGTAGAGGAGAGTAGAGAGGGGATAAATGGTGATGGAAGACTTGGAGTAGTGAACGCACAACACAATCTACAGATGATATATTATAGAACTGTATACCTGAAGCCTATAACATTTTATTAGCCAATGTCACTTTAGCAAATTCAATAAAAAAGTTTTTAAAAAAATTAAGGCCCTGGCCAGTGTGGCCCAGTGGTTAGAGTGTAGGCCAGTGCACTGAAGCGTCACGGGTTTGATTCCTGGTCAAGGGCACGTACCTGGGTTGCAGGTTCGCTCCCCAGGGCCAGGTCAGGGTGCGTGCAGGCAGCAGCCATTGATGTGTCTCTCACATTGATGTTTTTCTGTCTCTCTCTCTCCCTCCTTCCCTTCCACTCTCTAAAACAATCAGTGGAAAAATATCGTTGGGTGAGATTTAATAAAAAATAAATCAATTTTTAGAATTATTAAGTAAAAAAAAGTATTTATGGAAACAGATGGCAGAAAAAGAGGGGGAAATCCAACAATGAATTGATAGGGGGGAAAATAGGAAATAACTAGCAAGATGGTAGATTTTAATACAACCACATTTATAATTATGATAGATGTAATAGGCTAACCAAACTTGTTAAAACACAGGAATCATCAGATAAAAATCATTAATTAAAAAATTAGATCAAATTACATGGTCTTCACATACCCCTCACATTTCAAATATAAAACATCAAAAATAAAAGGATGAGCTATGCATATATGCATATAAGTTCTTTGGTTAATATCTTCCCATCTCCCCTTCCCCTTTCCTCCTTCCCTCTGAATCTTTCAGCCTGTTCCATGCTTCCATGTTTATGGACCTACTTTGTTTGTCAGTTTATTTTGTTCATTAGATTCCATGTATAAGTGAGATCAGACAATAGTGAAGTGAAGGCCTAGGGTAGGGTGAGAGCTGGGTGGGGTGGGGCAAAGGCAGAAAAATGGGGGACATCTGTAATACTCTCAGCAATAAAAATAAATTTAAACAAAAAGAAGGGAAAAATTTATACTAAGCAAATAGCGATCAATATAAAGTGGGAATAATTATATTAACATCACAATAAATAAGCTTCAGCACAGAAATATTCCCAAAGATAAGAAACAAGAGTAGATAATAAAGATACTAATTATCCAAAAAGCTATAATAATCTTAAATATGTATGATTTAGCGCAGAACTTTAGAAAAACTGTAATGATAAAGAAGACCTGAAAATCACTATCAAATGACTTCATCTAACAGACATTTACAGAGTCCCCCTAAAACTGGAGTACTTATTCCTTCAAGCACACATGGAACATTCACTAAGATAGACCATATTCTGCTCCATAAAATAAACCTTCACAAATTTATAAGAACTGAAATTATTCAATGTATGTTCTAGATTATTAATGAAATTAAATGCAAAATTTACAAAAAGAAGTTACCTAAAAATTACCCACAATATTTGGAAATTAAACAAAACAGCTCTAAATAATGAATGAATCAAGGAGGAATTACAAAAAATATTTTTTTAATATTTTAGATGAGTGATAAATGAAAGTGTCTATTAATTTGAGAGGGATGGCAGCTAAAGCAGTATTTAGAGGAATATTTAGGCTATTAAATGCTTGTAGTGGAAAAGAATAAAGAATGGGTTAAGTCTGCCACTTAAGATATTTTTTTAAAAGAAAAAATAAATCCAAAGCTAGTGTAAGGAAGAAAATAATAAGCAGAAATTAATAAAAATCAAGAAGTGAAAAACAACAGATAAAATAAATGAAACAAGCCCTGTGTGTTTGAAAATATCAACAACATTGATAAATCTGACCATGAAAAAGATGAAAGGCAGAAATTGCAAATATCAGGAAAAAAAGAGAAAACATCGACATAGACCCCAAGGATAAGGGTAGGGTACAAGTCCTATAACAAACAGATAAAACTGCCAAATTGCTTCATAATATGAACTGTCACAACTCACATAAGAAAAATTAGAAAACTATAACTTGCAAAAAATTGAATTTGTAGTTAAAGACTTTCCAACAAAGAAAACTCAAGACCCATATAAGTACTACCAAACATTTAAGGGGAAAGAAAAGAACAGCTCACAATCTACACAACCTCTTCAGAATATAAAAGGAAACAAAACATTCCTTAATTCATTGTATGAGGCGAGCATTACCCTAATGCCAAAAGAAGATAAAGACTTCACAGAAAAAGAATTCCATAGATTGCAATTCTTCAATAATATGTTAGCTAATTTTATTCAGCAGTATATAAATAATGTATCATGATCTAGTGGGTTTAACCCAAGTGGTAAGTATAGCCCTGGTTTATACTTCATATACTTCTGTTTCAATGAAATATCTTCCTCTAATACCATTGAAGGCCTTATGAATTTTTCCCTGTGACCAGCTGACAAAGGAGAAAAATCTGCTTTAGAAATAGTTCAAGCCAAAAATTACTAACACTTTGCTAATGCCCTATCCAAGGAGGGCTCTAACAGAATGACAAGAGAAAAACTTTCCAGTCCAAAGAGCTTTGAGTAGTACTCTTGCTTATCTACTTTTGGAGAAGGGAATATTGGCCTGGAGTAAGGAGATATAGAGTGCCATGGCCAGTTGATCAAGGGTCTGGAAGTGTGCGGTTAGGAAAGTTAGAGACCTTGAAGTATGGGAAAGAGGTGTGTAAATGGACTCGTGTGAACGTGCGCTCTGTGTGAAACTCCATTTCATGTCATTACTTATGAGACAATATCCACTGCAGAGAAGGCATAAGAAACTGAGTAGCAGGATGACTTAAGCAATGGAGGTCTGAGAAATTCTGCTCCCAATCACCCTAATGGAATAAAGAACAAAGTAGCCGTAGTGCAAACAATCGAGGCCAAGGTTGGAACCAAAAGTGTGTACTCTTTCCTTCTGAAGCTGATGTAGCTTCTGCCTCTGCTGAATCCTTTAGCAACTGAGACCAAAGCTGAGTCCTTGCTATAATACTGACATAGATGTAAACCATATAGCCATTTAATGTCAAGTTGAATATATTGGAACTCTTCTGCCCTGGAGAGGAAAACCATCTATCTTTACTAGAATTGACAGGAACTACAGACATGTATTTATCTTCCCTGCTCACGGTGCTTCAGGCAGCATCACTACCCAATAGTTTTCAGGATGCCTGCTTTATAAGCATGGATTTTGATATCTAACATTTTGTATAAAGGAGGTATGACATTCATAACTATTAGTCCTATCATAATCTCTATTGCCTTAAAATAGCCTCATAAAACATTGGACTATTTATTAATGGATCAATTAAGATGCCAGCATGAGACTGACTGTAAATTTTTGGATTCTGTCTCTCAAGATGGGGAAACAATGGTCAAAGTAAATTGCTGTGTCCCAAACATCTAGAAAGATGTTTCTTAGAAATTGAGGGGTAGAAGTAGAATTGGCCTCTTTTACCATCATTCTAGTGACTCACAGATTTTGTGTCTCCTGTGACCACAACTTTAGAATATTTTGGCTTAGAGATCCCATTGTGCTACCTTAACCAGGGGACAAATAAAGACTTCTGATGAACTTTCAACTATAACTACCACTTATTCTCATGACAATGAACATCAACCAAAGGAGATTTATACTTGGGGTAATCAAATTAATTATCATAAAGATTCAGATTTGATGCTATATTGGGGAAGTAGAATAAGTCTGAGACTTGACTGATTCACTGAGACCTCATTTATTAATTCCATATCTGGTGAAAAGAGTAAATTTTGAATTGCAACCTGATAAAGGTCAGGGGAAAACAAGGATTTACACTCCTTAGAAATGAATGTTTGAGCCATCTCACCAGTTAAGCTGAAATGATAACTATGAGTATGAGAAATAGAGAATGGGTGGTGGAGAAGGGAGATGGTGAGAACAATTGTATTCACAGAATCAACTAATAGATTAAGACATAGATTATAGCTTGTTTCTCACAATTTCCCTGGTATTGTTTTTTAAGAGATCCAAACCAACCCTCACCTTGGAGAGTCATGGAAAAGTGGATTTAATGTGGAAGGTAAGAAGTTTTGAGTATGGCAAAGGGAGTACAGTATCCAGTCGATACATTTCAGTGCCTCACATTATGTCTCTGTTTCTACTATAACTGTGGTGAACAGCAGTGCAGGTCACAGCCCTAGCTTAAGTCTGTGCTGCTAGTCTCTCCTGATTTCTATCCCAAGTACTTTGTTATATTCATGAGAACAATTATAGCCTTTGCACAAAAGCAAGATAAATGAAAGTAAATTAAAATATCGTAATACTTAGCCTAAAAAACAGTCTCTTTATGAGGAGATACCAGATGACCATTTCTAAGAAGTCGACATCAAGGCAAGAGCATTAAACAAAAATTCTAAACACTATAGACATCTAAAACCTCCTAAAGTTGCGTGTGTGTGTGTCACCCCCCACTTTTTTTTGTAGTAAGAACACTTAAGGTGAGATCTACTCTCTAAAATATTGAAGTGCACAGCATGTTATTGTTCATTATAGGCTCTATATTGTACAACGGATCTCTAGTATTTATTAATCTTGCATAACAAGCTTTATACCCATTAAACAACTTTTCTTTGAAGAAATGTCTGTTAATGTCCATTGCTCATATTTTAATTGGTTTACATATTTTATTCTTTTTGCTATTGAGTTGTAGATGTTTCTTATATATTTTGGATATTAACCTCCTATGAGATAAATGGTTTGCAAATATTTTCTTCTATAGATAATTCTGTCAACTGCTTTCTTAGTTGCGCTGAAGATTTTTAGTTTGATGTAGTCTCAACCATCTATTTTTGCTTTTATTGCCTGTGTGTTTGGTATCATATCTAAGTATCTAAGAAAACATTGCCCCCAAAAAATTATTTTATGTTTTCTTCTAGAAGCTTTACAGTTTCAGGTATCATATTTAAGTCTTTAAATATTTTAAGTTGTTTTTTATGTATGGTGTAAGGCAGGGATCCAAGGTTAAATTTTTTTTTTTTTTTGCATGTGGATTTCCAGTTTTCCCACACCATTTGTTAAAGTCTCCTTTTACCATATGTTTTTAAAACCCTTATCCAAGATCAGTTGACCAAATATGTGTAGGTTTATTTATAGACTCTCTATCCTGTTCCTTTGGTCTATATATCTGTCTTTATGTCAGTACTATGCTGTTTAAATGATTGTATGTTTATAACATATTTTCTCAAGATCTCTTTGTCTATTCTGGATCTTTTGTGGTTTTATATAAATTTTAGAATTATTTTATCTACTTCTGTAAAAAAATCTATTAGAAATTTAATGCAGATAGCTTTGGGCAATATGGATATTTTTGCTATATTAAGTCTTCTAACTTATGAACAAAATACATAAAAGAGAAACAAAACAAAAAACAAACTATCATGAGGAAACTTTGGGAGGTGTTAGATATATGGATCTCTTGATTGTGGTGATGATTTTACAGGTATTTGCCTATGTCCAGAATAATCAAATTGTATAATTAAATATGTGCATTTCTTTGTATATCAAATATCAAACAAACAAACAAATAAATAAATAAATAAATACTACAGAGTCAAAAAGTATAGTTGAAAATAGAGATACATATTGTTTTTAAATAGGAAGACAACACTTTAAAAAATGTCAGTTCTAAATAAGTTAATAAATAATTTTAGTAAAATACCAATAAAAAACCCAATAGTCTGCTAATCAAAGATATTTTAAGTATAGAGTACTTAAAACAATGCACTACTTAATGGCCCAATGATTTACTACTGAAGATTCTTGGCATTGGTTATATCTTGCCAATACATAATCATAATCTCTGCTATTTTTAATTTGCTCTAGCTTGCTAAATTATACAGGTATTTATAATTACTCACTTATTGAGCTATTGATAAAACTCCCAGAAAGTAATGAAGGATTCTTACCATTTTTCATATTTATTATTTAAAATATTTATAAATCTCTTTGATATGTGGTGACAATGACCAGGCGGTACCAATGACAATTTGGCCCAAGGAAATTAATCCTTTTAAATTATACTGAAGCATACTTCCTCATATCCAAATGACCAGAGACATAAAGTTTATTGATTATAACTTTAAATAGCATTTTGTTTGTTTTAAACATCTCTTCAGACTTTAAATTTGGAAAAGTCTTAGTCTTTCATTTCACCCATCTTCCCTCTGACTATTATTACTTCTTTTTTCATTTTTTTTCTTCATTTTTAAATTTAATTTCTTGGTTATTTTCCTGCATTGTTATTAATTTTATTCTCCCTTGGGCATTCACTATTTTAGTCTTATTTGCTAAGTGGGTTTGTCTTTTTCACTCACTTTTTTACTAAATTTGATCTACCTTGTTACATTTATTTTTACTCTTTTATCTACCTATAGTATTAGTTTTTGAGTTTCTTAAAGTGTTTCAATATAACCAAAAACTTTTTGAGACATTTTATTTAATTTGTGGTATCATGTTTTAGTTGTTTATTTCAGTGAAGGGATACAGTTGCTAATATGCTTTAACTTTCAAATTTTGTTTTTTTCTTTACAGTAGTTTATGTAACAAAATGTTGCCTTTTTATAGTCATTTAAAATTCTGAGTTTATGTGCATTCTACTACATTTGCTGATTATTGTCACTATCTCAAAAACTCAATTTTAATTATATATGTTGCTAATTTATGTTCTTAATTATTCGTATACATCATACTGCCTGTGTTTACAGAATGCTACAATTACCTAAGCTAAAAATGACTTCGTCTTACTTCATATAGTATTAATGGGTGTTAATTAACAATGTTCTTGTACAACTTCAAGATAAAACTACTATTGGCCAGTTTGTTTTGACACAATATGATTATATCATGAAAATAATCATGAACTTTTAAAATCAAACTTTATTTCATTTGAGAGTAATATTACACATAATTCTTTGGTTTTTAAAACACTGATATTTAAAATGTTTTTCTACAATGACATAACTATTCATAGAAAAGTCCGTTCTAATTTTACTCTAGATTTACTATTGCCTAAAAATAGTTGGTATGAAAGGAAATGATTTTTAATATATATTTAAATTCTCAAAAAACCTGAAATATTCCAATAAGAGATAAGTTTCTAATAGGGCTTTATTTACATATAACTATCATCCGCTCTTTCTCATAAATTTTTGGGCAACATTTAGCATAAAAATGTGTTGAAAGTTAGTTTCTATTTTTGTCTTTTTAAACTCTCTGAATTTCTTACATATCATGCATGGAAAGAGGCATATTATTTTTAGCATCTGATTTACCTCTAAAGAGCTGAGCCAAGTTTTTACATTTAAAAATTCATCCTTTACTCTGGTAAGGGAAATATGTTGTTTCTCTGATTTTTATCATGAAAATAGCATATCCTTGCTGGCAGAGAGTAATTAAGGTCTATAGCTATCTATAATCTGATTATTGGAGTAGATAAAATTCTATGTATTTTCTTGAACCTTTGACATTAACACAGTAAAAATTAAAATAAAGTATATGTTCATAATGTTTTATTTTGTCTAGCTTTTATTAAGAAGATGCAAAGTAAATAAATCAGTTGCTTTTCTTTTTGTTTTCAACTTACCAGGGATATACTTATAAGAAGATATCTACTTACAACTCAACACTTTTTATACACAAGGAATAGTAGTATTTTGTTATAGGGTGACATTGTTCAAATATTATTGATATCTATTTTACCTTAAAAGAAAGGAAAGTCCATCAGTTAATGGGTGAATGGTTTAAGTTTATGCAAAAACTGAGTGTAGAAATCCCCCCTGAGAATTCATATTTAAAGGTTTGCCTTCAAAGAGCTCAGATGCCCAAATTCATACAAGTGGGGTAAAAATTTAATTTGAAGGGCTTGGGGATGTTAGGTGGTGTGAATTATCTGCCTGAAACACACTCAAATCCTCACTGGAAGAAGATAAATTGTGGGGGGCTGTTGTGGCCCCAGGCATGGAGGAGCTGCCTGGGTGAGCTGCAGAAGTGCTCCCCTGCTCCCAGGGAGATGTGGGTGAGCTGCTGTGGCCCCAGGCACAGAGGAGCTGCCTGGGTGAGCTACAGATGTCTCCCCTGCTCCCAGGGAGATGTGGGTGAGCTGCTGTGGCCCCAGACATGGAGGAGCTGCTTGGGTGAGCTGCAGATGTGCTCCCCTGCTCCCAGGGAGATGTGGGTGAGCTGCTGTGGCCCCAGGCACAGAGGAGCTGCCTGGGTGAGCTGCAGATGTGCTCCCCTGCTCCCAGGGAGATGTGGGTGAGCTGCTGTGGCCCCAGGCACAGAGGAGCTGCCTGGGTGAGCTGCAGAAGTGCTCCCCTGCTCCCAGGGAGATGTGGGTGAGCCACTGTGGCCCTAGGCACAGTGCCTGGGTGAGCTGCAGATGTGCTCCCCTGCTCCCGGGGAGATGTAGGTGAGCTGCTGTGGCCCCAGGCACAGAGGAGCTACCTGGGTGAGCTGCTGATGTGCTCTCCTGCTCCCTGACCCAGACTTTGAGGCACCAAGGCGATACTAATTTAGTTTGAGGCCTTAAATTCTAGAAAGGTTTATTAGGAAGCTGGCCCTGGCCTGAAGGGTTAAGGGACAGTCAAGCCACATACCGAGCCAAGGACTCAATCCTTCCCAACAAGTTCCCATTAGAAGCCGAGATAAATATAGTTACCAAGGTCTGAGCTCCTGCAGGAGTCAGGATGTTTACCCTGAAGGAGTGTTTGTGTGGCCTGGAGAGAACTACTTTGTATTGGGCAAGGGGAAGGAATGCGGGGCAGGGTGCTAACAACAGCGCCGGTATAAATTGAGCTTGGAAAATAAACTCGGGGCTGCAGCCGTCACGAGCTGCAGTCCTCCCGATCCCATCTTTTTTGTGTCTGTCTTTTCTCCAACCTCACCCCTACTCTCAGGACCGTTCGACTCTGCCGGCGGGCTCCAGCATAAATTAAACTAGAACAAAGAATATTACAATCTATAAAAAATCAAATAATTGAAAACATAACTGTATAAAGCAAAGTCAAAGAAAAATAAGTTAGCAAGAGTGAAGCCCAGAAAAAACAAACAGCAAGAGGAGAATTAGAACTATGCTATCTTTAGGTACCGGAATCTTCAGAGGCAGAATAAAAATAAGAATTGAAAGATAAAACATAAAAAAGAAAACAAATAAGTAGCAAAATGCTATTAAAAATGACATAAACGTCTTTGAAAGAGAACTGAATATACCATAAAGAAAAGAAAACTAAGTTTTAAGTAAAATTACACACTTAGTAGGTTGGACATATGGCCTGGATTTGGCAGATCACTTTATCACTTTCACAATCCAAAGCTTTATGCAAATTACTTCCTGATTTAAGCCTATAAATATTTCCAGTGAATATAAATTCCTTAAATAATATATTTCAGATTTTTTCAACTGGAGCTAATATTTTTAATATTTTATAGCAATAATTAACCATTTTAAAATGTATTGTTTATAAAAATATCTAATATATTTAAAACATTTTGTTGTTTCCAGCTCTGTGCTAAGCATGTGTTGGTAATCCCTTGAAAACTTTGGAGAAAATATATAATGCAAGATGTTAAATCCATCAATGAGCTAAGATATAAGAAACATTTTAAGCCAGAAATTAAGCAAAAATATGAGTAACATATTTTCATTTAAAGTGACTTTTAACTTGATGGCATTTTCAGAAACAGATAAATATAATATTAATTGTCATGCACTTGTGGAACATGGGTACGAGGAGACAAAGCTCTGATTTATTAGAAGGTGAGGAATAAAATTGGAGACACCCAGAATAAATATGGATGTCTTTCTTGTTGCAGAAATATTCTCCCATAAAAAACAAAAAAAAACAACAACAAAAAAAACACCACAAAACAAAAACAAAACAAAGAGTAATGTTTAAATATCTGGCCACAATATTTAAATAATAAACTGACTTGTGGAGGCAGTAAAGGGACAGACAGCAAAGACTTGAAGGAAAGGGAATTGCAAAAACTTGACTGCAATATTTAGCACAGCTTCTTTCCTTGAGGTTTTTGCCAAATCCCAATCGATTGATGGTATATTGGGAAACAGAAATTTCATGAGGAAATGTAGAACAAAAGATGGAACTTCAGAGCCTCCCCCCAAAAAAGAGTTCCTGAAAAAATCCCTCGGTTGGAGTGACATTTTTTACTGTAAGAGTAGGAATAGACTAGAAATAGACGAGTGCCTACAGGGAAGAGTCTTAAGCTGAATATTTAAATAATCTCAACCTTGGTTCCATTTAGAGAAGAAGATATACTCCTATATCAAATGCAACCCAAAATAAAAAGCACATTCTCTATGAATTCTGTAAAATAAGAGAGCCTTAAATTATATCTAAAATATCCAACATTCAATAAAATTTGCCAGTCAAATAAAAAATAAAAATAGATGAGGAAGAGGAATAATCAACAGAAAACAGACAAAAGAAACAGACTAACAAGAGAAAAAGATATTTTAATAATCAAATAAAGACTTAAAATGACTATTATTAGTATTCATAAAATAAAATCCATGATAGAAATATCAGTAGATAACTGTAAAATGTAAAAAAGTAAAAAGAAAGAAAATATAGAGGAACTAAAACCCCAGATTATTACTTTATGATTTTTTTGTGCAGTAAATAAAAGGGAGAATCCAGTAGGTAGGTTACATAGCTGATTAGTCATGGTTGAATAAAGAATTAATAAACTAAAAACTTAATCTTATATTAGTCTGACTGGACTGTTATAACAAAAATGTCATAGACTTGATGGCTTAAACAACCACCTTTTATTTCTCAGTCTGGATGCTAGAAAATTCTAAGAACAAGGTACTAGCAGATTCAGTTCCTGGTAAAAGCCCCCCTTCTGGTTTGCAGATGACACCTTCTTACTGTATACTCATCTGGCAGAGAGAAAGAGAGAGAGAGATTATCTCTCTTGTGTCTCTTCCTACAAGGGCACTAATTTCATTCAAGAGGGCTCCATCTTCATGACACAATTATCTTCCATAGGTTTCACCTCCAAATACCATCACATTGGAAAATAGGGCTTCAATATGTAAATTTTGGGGAACACATTCAGTCCATAGCAAGACTCCCCAAAATATCCAACCTGAAGCACAGAAAGAAAAAAATTAAAAAATATATCGGACAGAGTGATAACGTTTATCATATATGTAATAAAGGTCTTGAAGAAAGGGTAAGAGAATGGACAAAATAAATATTTGCAGAGATAATAAACTAGGCTTTTCCAAAATTGATAAAAGACATAAGCTCAATATACATAAGGTATTAGAAAGGCCAGACAGGAAATATATAAATAATACTATTCATGATACATCATAATTAAGCTGCTAAAGATCCAAGACTAAAATAGACTATAAGAAATAGAGAGGAAAGCAAAATACAATACAACTCCCTCAAGAAAACAAAAGAATAATATTTGTCTTCTCAAAAAAAAAAAAACAATAAAAAGACAATAAATTGTTATTTTTAAAGAAATAACATATCTAAACTTATACTGTTAGTAATAATATTCTTCATAAGTCTATGCAAAATAAAGACATTTTCAGATAAAGAGCAAATAAGATTATTAGCAATAGACATACAAGAAAATCCTAAAAAGTATTCTTCAAGCAAAAAGAAAATTTTATTAGACAAAACCAAAGATGTGCAGGAAGGGATAATTATTAACAAAAGGTGTAAATATGTGGCTAGATATATAAATGTTGACTTTTTAAATCAATAACAATATCTTATAATTTTAAAATATGCCTATCATGGTGCTCTCCCTCCTGGGAGCATGGCTGAGCCTTTCCCTTCCCCTTCTTCCACCAGGTGCGTTACCTTTACCTTCTTCTTCTCTTGTAAGTTCCAAAGGTCCTTCTTTTGCCTCTGTAACTTATTTCCAGAGCCTGTTTCTTATACAATTCACTTCTTCTACCTCTGTAACTTTCTAAATAATCTTTCTCTTATTAAATATTATTAAATACACACCATCAATCAAAAAATATGATGGAAGAGGTTAATTTAAGTTAAAATATTGTAAAAAGTCCTTACATTGTAAGTTGAGTGCTACATTATTTCATAATCTAGTAAGTCAATAGTGATTGTGAAAATCTCTAGGATAATTACAAAAAGAGTAAAAAGATTTATAGTGAATGATTTAAATGGGAAAATGAAAAATTGGATAAATAGTATTAATATAGAATACAAGAAAATTGAGAAAAGGAACACAAAACAGGTAACAAAAGAAGAATAGACTGATAGATTTAAATCAGACATATAATTAATTATTTAACATATATGTGAACTAGCAGGTTAGTTTTTAAAAATATGCTGCTTATAGGAGACACATGTTAAATACAAGCACCCAGAGATTATATATAACCAAACACTATCAAAAATAAAATTGTTTTAGCTACACAAATGTCAAAGTAGACTTTAAGTAGTACTACTGAGATAATGTGGAACATTTTGCAATTATTATGTTAAATTATCAAGAAGACATAATAATACAAGATTTTATACTTAATAATATAGATATAAAATATAAAAAACAGAAATTGGTATAACTTAAAGAAGAAATTTTTAAAATTCACTATCATAGTGGAAAATTTTTTCGTAGAACTCAGTAACTAAGACAATACATCAACATAATCATAAAGTTTGAGGAAGACTCAAAACATAAAATTTAAAACCTTGACCTAATAACCTTATCGAAAACACCACATCTAACAACAGACTACACTTTTTGTTTCCATGATCCTGGACAATTTACTGAAATGCTGTGAGATAAATCTCACCAAATTTCAAATGTAATACATAGGATATTCTCTGTACATTCTCCAAGTCAGCTAGAAACCAGAAACCAAAAGATAAATATAAAATCTCCAAATTTGATGGAAGTAAATATTCAACTTCCAAACAACCCATTTATCATAAAAAATATTATATTGAGAGTTAAAAATTTTGTAAAGACTTTACATCTTTCCCTATTAATTTATTGGGTCAGTGCAATTTCAAACATAATCCTATAATCTCAAAATATTTTGTGTGTTCATGGATGTTTGTATAACTTAGCATTCTGAATTTACAATTAATATACATGAGCAAAAGGCTATATATAGGCTATATCTATAGTCAAAGTATTCATAAAGCAGTGGAGATCTTATCAAATATCAAGAGTAATTACATAGCTGTAGAAATTAATATAGAGTGTTATTTGACAAGGAATAGATAATTTGACAATGAAAAAGTATCACAGAGCACTGAACCACATTAAAATAAAATAATGTTAATCATTAAAAGTACCATAAAGAGAATGGACAAAATACAAATTAAAAAAACACATTTACAACATTTAAAATTGACAAAGGCTAAGTATCAAAAGTATAAAAAGAATGTCAGCACAGCAATAAAAGTCAAAAGAAAATTATAGACAGTCTCTTCACAGAGAATGGAATCAGAGGTATCAATATATATAAATTTCAAATGTTACACTTCATTGGCAATCAGAAAACTGCATACTTAAAGCAAATGAGATAATTTCAACATTAACCAGATTGGTAAAATAAATAGAAATTATTAGAGACAACATCAAGCATTGGCAAAAATGAGGAGAAATGTGGTCACTTTCATTCTGTTAGTGGGAATGCAAATTAGTTCAACTATTTTGGAAAACAATTTGGCATTGTCTCATAAAGTTGAAGTTGTGCATATCCTATGACCTAGAAATTCAATTGTTAGGTATATGGTCAAGTTAAACTCTTGTCCATGAACACTGGGTAATATAGTGGAATGTCCATTCTGCAATTGTGTTATATATGTACTATAGGAATATAAATAAATATATAGTAATAAAAATGAATATATGTTTCATAAAATATACGATTATAATTACAATGAGAGAGAAATTCAGAGGGGTAAAAATTATAAATGGAAAGTTTCTCTAAAAATAAATGTAAAAGCTTTATTTACTTTAAATTTTATGTATCCCTTCTGTCTTTCATATGACTATGATCTGCTGCTTTTTCATATATTTTAGTTCTTTCCTGCCAGTTGTTTTTCCATTTTGAATTTGCTCTTATATTTTAGAACAGAAAAAAAATTGGTTTTTACCTACATTTTTCTTTTAGATATCAAACAGTACTGAGTTGTAGGGAAAGATAAAGAAATATTTGCTAGAAGCAAGACACCAAAATACAGCTTTTGTATATGTCAGTAAATATCTTAGTGAGCCTGGACATTCAACTTCACCTCACTTAACCTATTATGGGGATTTTGAACTAATTTTTATTAATAATAAAGAAACTAACAAAAAATTGAAGGCACCATAAAACCAATATATTTACACACACACACTGCTAAATTTCAAAAATATGTTCACTATATAAATCATAAGAGAAAATAAAAACATTCAGAATAATCTGTGGCCAAATTGTAAATTACATCATTTTAAAAAAGCACAGAAGTAGATCAGGGTAGAGAACAAAATATAAATTAAAGATACAGACTCTACTATTTCCTTATATACCTATAGTATGTAATCTTTATAAATTAAGTAAATTATATTTTATCATTCTACTTATTTTATCTATAAAATAAGAAAAATAATATCATTCAAGAAGGGCTGTTTGTTGTGAGAACTACTCAAGTAAGAACCTCAGTCGTGTCATGAGCTCTGACTCCACTCTGGCTGACAGCACTATTGTCTACAGAGTGCCATTTGGAAGTGTTGAAGAAAAACATTTTTCTTGATTTTTAAAAATTGGGCACTGATCAGGTGTTATGTGAGACAAAACATGACTAAATTGTCAAAAATTACCTAATGCTTTGGAAACCCCAGGACACTGGTGACTCTATCTCATTTGTTTAGACTTCAGTGTGAAACTTGATAACTAAAATGGACCAGCTGTATAAAAACATGGGTTTATAAGTAATAAGCCATATTTAAAAATCAGAGTAGAAATGGTGCCTTAGGAAAGGTGGAAAAAAAAAAACATGTAAGATTGGGTCCTCACAAAGGATAAACATGTTATAGATAAAAGTAAGAATACAATAACTTTAAATACTTAGGTTGATTAGTGGAAAAGGGACTGAAAGTAGTGATGTTGCATTCCAAATTACAGGTATGGCTCTGGGAAGAGGAACCTGTGAGCATCCAGAAGGCAAATTGGAGACAGTAAGTAAAATTTATTTTTTCTGCCTTGGGTGTAGTTAATTTAAACATGTCTTAGTTCCCACCAATTAACAGACCTAATGTAAGACTATAATGAAATCAATCAATACTAAAGAGCTTATTTCTGAAATTATGGAAAGTGCTGGCAAACTGGTAGTTACAAAATAGTCATGGGGATATAAAGTACAACATGTGGATATAACCCATAATATTGTGATAACTGTGTATGGTGCCAGTTGAGTACCATAGTCTAACCCCTATGTTACACACCTGAAACTAATACAAAATAACATTGAATGTAAACTGTAATTGGAAAAAAAAAGTATTGGCAGATCAGAGATGTCATCTTACTAGGGAAATCACTTCTCAATAGAATCTTAGTGAAGTGAGTGGGGGTGGTTCTATACGGCCATTCACCATGGCTATTTAGTCATCAATTGCTGCATGGTTTTTTTTAGTAAGAAAAGCTTAATATTGATCTCTTTGAACCCTATGTATAGAATCATGTTGCATGAGTAAGGAGAGCATAGAAAACATGTTCACTTAGGGAGTGTGACACAATTACCCAATAGAGAATAAAAGATGTTATCTAGTGTCTACTTTCAAACTCATTTTTTTAGAGTCAATTATCTACTCTTGAAAATAAGATTGCTTACAATTTATTGGGTAGATATTGTTTGAGGCACAAGAGTCAACATGCTCCATATATTTAAGATCCCAGTCCACTAAATAGGATGTTATTATTTTTTTTATAGTCTGAAAATTATTGCCTGCTGGTGATGACTAGTGACTTATAGCAGCTGAAATCCAACAGTGTATGAAATGATGTTATTTATAAAGTTGGGAAAATATTCTTGAAATTCTTCAATATAAAAGCTTCCATATAAACATAAAATATTCTTTTTCCTGGAGAGTTTTATCTTCATATTCAAAGTCAAAATATTTTATAGCAGAATGTTTTAATCTAATATATAAAGGGGAAATTTAGGAGTGTAAACATGAGAGTCTATCAGTTCAGTAAATGTTTCTGTAAAATTCAAATAGACCATTGACTCTGCTTTTGTGTGTATTATTTTCTCTGGAATTACAACATAATTTTTTCTTTTAGTCTGTTACTGACAAAAATGGTAGAAGTTTGATAAAAGATGTTGGATTCACACATGACACTTTACACTCTCTCAATTTTATAATTTTTATTTTTTAAGTATATTAGTTATATATAAGCATCTTTTAGTATATGCTTCAAAGTCCATGCTTAATTAATTTAAGCACAGGAAAGACTTTATAGTTTATTATTTGCTAAACATAGACATCTATCCTTTGGGTCTTTTATGACAAGTACTTGCTACACTTTTCCTCTTATTTTACAAGTATTATTTTAATTATTAGCCAGATAGGTGAGGCATTTAGTATTAACTTTATTACTTTTTTCTTGACATTAAATAAAGTATTTTATACTCTTACCCATCACTCTTTCAGTTTGTTCTTAAGTAAAATGAAGATCTTACACAAATCAGTGACTGCATGTTTTGTCAGTCACAGATTCACATAGAGGTAACTCAAGGACTGCTATGAGTTAACAATGAAGAGCTTCAGGACCCAGTGATCCTTCTTTGAACTGTGACTACACTTGCTCTTTTGACATCCACTTTCATGGATTTGAATAGTGTATATTTGTACAAACCTATCCCATTGATATTTCTAGCTCACACTTTTGTATGATTCATATGTCTAGATTCATACTCCAGATTCACACATCTAGCTGTCTATTCAAACTCTCCATTTAATGGCTAACAAGACCTCTCAAACTCTGTTATGTCCAAAACCCTAATACACGTACTTCATTTCAATATTTCTTAATAAGCTTCCTTATTTTTGTATTTTTAGTTGATTCAGCCAAGAATTTTGGAGCTATCTTGACCCCTCTATTTTTCTTATCCCCCACAAATAATTCATCAAATGATTTTTTTGTATACTTTTGAAAAATATTCATAATTTGAGTTTATGTCCCACAGCCACTGGGTAACAGCCTGGTATGATTCCCCACTGTGGATAATTTGTATCGCTTTGATAGCTTTTATAGTGTAAGTCCTGATAGATGGGTTTTCTTTTATTTGTAATGCAAGTGCCTGACATAAGCTTTGATTGCCTGCCCAGGCATCCACTTGAATGACGGCAATCTGGAATACACACAATTGCCAGCCTCCACTAGATAAAGAGCCAGGCATCACTGGCTCCTCACCAGTCCTCGCTGTTCCTAGTCTCCTTTGTTTTTGAGATCTTGGTTGGTTTCCATAATTGACCACTTGGGATGACAGTTTTTCTCTCTTCCGATGCTTTAAATTCTGGCTGTTATGTTTTATTTTATTTTTTTTAAAATATATCTTTATTGATTTCAGAGAGAGGAAAGGAGGGGAGAGAGAGAGATAGAAACATCAATGATGAGTCATTGATCAAGCCCTTAACTGGGCATGTGCCCTGACCAGGAATGGAACCCTGATTGCCTGGATCCTAGGTCGACACTCAACCGCTGAGCCACGCCTGGCCGGGCCTGGCTGTTATGTTTTAAATTCACCAATAAAGAGTGAGCCCATGAAACTAGGTTCTCCATCCTCAAGTTCAACAAAAGTGGAACCCCAGGTCCATGGTTCTCTTCTTCTCTACCCACTATCTTGCTGTGTGGCCCAGGTGCACTGTGTGCTTTCCAGGAACTATAGGTAATAAACCTTTATTATTATTATTATTATTATTGCAGTGGGTGCCTTGCAATCATAAGAATCACAGGGTAAGTTTAATTCATAACATTGGTTATCTATAGGCTGATACTGGTGCAGAGCAATTTCTTACTAAATTTCTTTGCTGCAATCTACTTTCAGTACAGAAGCCACTTTGATACTTTAAGTCAGATAATATCACCCTAGTGCTTGAACCCAGCTAACGATTCCCCCTTCATGTTCACTATAAAAGCTGATTTCCATACAATGTACAAATAGGCTCTGCATAATTTCTCCTGTTACACCTCTGTCTTCAACTCCCACTACTGTTCTCATGAATCACTCTCTTCTAGACATGCTGACCTTCTTGCTTGCTGGTTCTAAAGGCCTTTCCTGTTAAGAAAATGGATACCAGATATCCACTAGGTTAATTCACTTTGTCTCCTTTATGACAGTGCTCAATGCCCTGCTTCTCAATGAATTAACACACCTATTTACATCTACAAACCCTCGAGCACCACTACTGTCCCACCTCTGTTTCCATACCCCTGACACATGGTGTTTATTACCTTCTATCACACTGGACAGTTTCTTACTTACTTGCCTGTTATTTCACATTTTTCTCATTCTACAATATAAGCTCTATAACCCAGGTGTTATAATTTTCTTAACAGCTGCATTCCAAGTGCTTAAATAAATATGTAGTTTATAAATGTATGTTGAATAAACAAGTGAAGAAGTGGAGAAAGGGGGACACGTTCAATTGGAAAGTTGATTCTTTTTCTCTTTCATCACCAATAGTTATCAATAAAACTGTAGTGTATATATTGTGTCGTCGACAAGATTCTTGGCTAGGCCTCAATGTCTTTATTAGGGGCATGAGGTTATCCATGTCAGTTACAGATTAGATTTGGAAGGCAAGCAATTGAACATTTGCTTCTGGTATGACCATATAACCCCGATCAGACCAAATGTCTCACAGATAAAATTAAATGTTGAAAAGTAACAACAAAAAACAACATCAGCAACAACAAAAGAGGCAGAATACATGGAGAGTCAACAAAGGCAAATGGAGGAAAGGAGTCAACATCTGGAAGAAGTGAATGGCATCAGGTGTATTTCCTTCTTTTGAATACTTAATCCTGAGGCAGGTCCTAGTGTGTCTAAGTGACATGACTAAACCTTAAAGTCTCATGCTTAAAAAAAAAAGAAGGTAAATCATGAGTTGGAAAATAAGGTGAAAATTTCCGGGAATGATCTCTGCCTAAACGTCTAACCCCTGACCCAAGTGTGAGTAAGACAGATTCCAAGCAGCCTGCCTAAAGTGAAAATTACTGATTCAAAATTTGGCATATCGGACACTTAAGGCAGAGTCTTAACTGTGATTTTAGCCACATCAACTACTTGCTATTTTAAAAAGATAACTTTCACGGGAACATTTTAAGTTTTCCTTTTTTTGTTGTTAGAGTATTTTAGGCATAGATGGGATGGTAATAATAAGAAAGGTTGCCAGACATCAAATTAACCACCAGCAGTAACTTTTATATGTAACTCCTCCATAAAACCATAAAGAGATTTAAACATTCTAATTATTAATAGGCAATAATAATTATAAAAAACAAAAATGAGCTACAACTGTGTATGTTTTCTTTAAAAAAGGATATTGACAAGAAAATGTGTTTGCAGAAGCTGACAGGAACTATGTTCTTTTCACTGTGATGAGTTATAGATACATGAATGGTTGAAATTCATGAGTTTATCTTTAAAAATATTTTTATTTATAACATATCCAAAATATAAACTTTCCTTAACACTTCTTTGTGTAGAAAAGAAAAAAATATTAAGAGCTATTATTTTAGTTAGAAAGACAACAAATTACTTTTGATATTATTTCATCAAAGTAGATATAAGGAATGCCTGAATACTGCTATTTGCATTTTAACAACATACTCCAGGGAAATCACATTTTATGATGTAAATACAGTGTTGAGAATTTGTATTGTCAATTACATTATAGGAATTATAATTGCAGCTTCCTTTTTTATGCCTCTAGGCTTGTTCTTTCCAGGGGTTGGGGAGGGGGAAGAGAATCAGTTTAATTGAGTAATAGCAATAGCAATCTTCCTATTTGAAAAGAGTTCAATGTTTCTCTTTTGATAATAAATCAATACATACAGTAAATATTCCTAAATTCAGTACAGATAGTAAACTTGCTAAGGTATATAGTTTGTGTTAAATCTTATTTTCGAAAAAGTTATCCACACTTTTTATGCTGATAGTGTTTTAAAGCAATAACCTTTATTCTCTCAATGTCCACACTATTAGAAGGAAAATAAAGCTTAAAAAAAGCAACTCAGTACTTAGCACAGAGGGCGAAAACTGCTGGCATTGTGATTGTACTTTGCTGATATGTGTTTTTAGAGGCATAATATTGCTGCCCCAAAAGAATCAGTTCTACTTGGTGAGCATTCTTCTTTGTAGGTAAAAGCAGTGCCAGCATTCACATAAATGACAGGTTGCGGGTATTCTAGTCTAAATACCAAATCGGGGCTCAAAGCCCCAAACATATCATTTGCCTGTTAGTGATATTTGTAATTTTATTCAGAGAATACAAAGCTTTTCATGATTTTTTTTCTTAAAAATATAGCAAAAACATAAATAGTTCAATGACATGTAACAATTTTAAATGAACCCTCAAGTATAAATGAATATTTCTGTCCTGGGAATTGGTAAGAAGTACAGAAACAAAGAAAGAATCATCAACAATTGCACAGAAAGAATGGAAAAAGGGCCCAACAAAACGGAAGGCATACTTGCTCCAAGTCATCAGATATTATTATACCTAGGACTAATAGTGTGTATTAAAAGAATAGACATTTTCTTGTATAGGGATTAACTACTCTTTTTTCTTACTTAAGGACTATGAAACTTTGCTTTCTTAATTGTCACAGTCTTGGGAAATTGGTCTTTAGAATTGTCTCAAATTCTTGAGTTGACTGAAAAAGCATCTTCTGAAACACTAACCTCACTGCCACAGCCATTCTGAGCATAAACTGCCATATAAAATGTCTGTTTCTACCTCTTCTTTCAAAATATGCTCCAACTCACACTTTCAATTCTCTCAAATTTATTGTTTTAGCACTGCTATTCCCAATCCCCCCTCCCCAATTTAATACCACCTCTTGCATATATTTATTTCTCTGCATATGACAAATTCTTGAATCTGAGATATTGTACTTTCACAGAATCTGAATGTATGGCAATGGTGGGCACTGCTTTGGAGGAAAATATTGAAGAGACTTAGGAAACTTTTTTTTTCCTAATTTTATTCTCAAAATGGACAGGGAAGATTTCTATTATGAACAGAATAGTAGGAGACAGGAATATACTTATTTTGCATGATGAACAAAACTAAAATTATAAACTGGCAAAGTCCATTTTCAGTTAATATAAGAAAATAAAAAATTCAGATTCCGAAAGGAAAGGTATACAAGTTTCCCAAAGCAGCTAAAGTCAGTGCAGAGATGCCTCAGGGTGAAACGCTATAGAAAGTCATGTGGAAATAATGTGATTAAAGAGAAAGGTTAGGAGCACAATAGCAGAAGATAGTAGGAAATGCTGGCCAAAAAAATGCATTTGCAAATTTAAACATGTAGATGACAATATACACCTTACTAGAGCTGATCAGAAGAAGAAATAGTAAATATGTCTAGTCCGATACCTCCTGAAGAAATTGAATCCATTATTAAAAAATTTGCCAAAGAAAACCCTAGCCTCAGGTATACCACTGATAAATTCTTCTAAAATTTAAGGAAATAATAAAACATTTGCCATATATTTCCCTGACAATTAAAAGGAGGGTTTTTAACTCCTTTTATGAAGGAGCCATTATGGATTGTGAACCATGCCCTTTAAGACTATGCCTTCAATGTCACCAGCAAATGATATATAACCCAAACCTAGACCTAATTGCTCAAAATTAAATTGAGAATTAATTATTTGATTTTTATTTGTTTTGTACTGACAAGTTTCCTCCCATCATTTACAACCAAAATCTAACAAATTGAAATTTGACAATTATCAGGAAATATAATGCCAGATTAGGTTTACCATTGTCACTAGATATTTGGGATCTTGTCTGGGTCTGTACTATGAATAAATAATGTCGGTTGGAAAACTAAAACAAGAAAGGAAAAGGGTGTGGAATAGAGAATGTAAAAAAGATTGATACAGCTACCTGTGTGATGAAATTAGTTCATGTGTCTAGTATTAAGCAACACTAGGTATGGGGAAGTTTAAAAAAGATAGATACTAGAGATAAAGATTAGAGATAATGAGAGTACCAAATGCAAGGTATTACATACTAGTAAACATATCTAAAAATAGCAAGAGTGAATTGCTTACACAGGGAACAAGTTCTAGCATGATGACTGGAATATAGAGTAGGATTCCTGCCTACTCCTCCCTGTAGATTTTTAAATGCTTTGTGGAAAATGTTGAAGACTCAGTCCTCTAATTAAGATTATCCACTGCTAGTTACAAAATGCAAACAATTTTGATACAGTTTAAATTTTATGTGTATGTGTATGAATTATAAAAATGCTCCTGGACATTTAAATGATTTTCAAAAAATAAACAAACCTAGGTGACTGAATCCAAATTATGTAGGGATGATTACCTAAGAAGCACTTTCCATTTTCTGTTCTTTTAACACCCTCTCCACAAATTAACTGCTATTTTCACTTTGGACACCATAGATCACTTTTTCCTATTTTTGAAAATTGTATAAATGGAATGGTACAGCATACAGTATTTTGTGCCTGGCTTCATTTGTTCAATATTATGTTTGTGAAGTACATTCAAGTTGGTCCCTGTAATTCTGCTTCAGTCATTTTCATTGCTTTGAGCCTGAAGTAGTATGTGGCATGCAAAAGGAGAGAGGCAGAGAGAGGAGGAAGGCAAGGGAAGTAAAGACTGTGAATAAGGGGAACTTAGCAATAACCTGACAACTCAGATCAAAGAGGAGAAGAACTGTGCAAGTCTCAGCAGATGCCAGGTCCTGATCTTAGTGCCCATTTCTCTAATTCCTTTGATCTATTTTTTAAATAATCTGAAAATATAGATGCAACTTCAGGGAAAAAGACAAGTTGCTTAGTTGACTGATTTAAGTCTGCTGCTTTTGTGGGCTAAAGCCTCAATTAAAAAACAAAACAAAACACACACAAAAACTAAAAAATTACATTCTTGCATACCTATTCCTTAACATAGCTTATAATTATGACTATCATACATCACCTTCCAAATGGGATCAGTATCTGTATTTGCATGGATTCACCACTGAGAGTTATATGTCTTTAATGCTTTAGAAAATATGTATTATAAAGTGAAGACAAACTTGCCCTGAGGATACACAGTGAGGAAATGATAGAGAAAATAAAGCAAAGGGACATGAAAAACAGGTGGGAATGTAAACTGGTACAGCCACTATGGAAAACAGTATGGAGGTTTCTCAAAAAATTAAGAACAAAGTTCCCATATGACACAGCAACCCCTCTTATGGGTATCTACCCCAAAAATTTGAAAACATTTATTTACAAAGATATGTGCACCCCTATGTTCATCGCAGCGTTATTCACGGTAGCTAAGCCATGGAAACAACCGGAGTGTCCTTCAATAGATGACTGGATAAAGAAGATGTGCTACATATACACTGTGGAACACTTTTTAGCCATAAGAAAAGATGAAACTGCCATTTGCGACAGCGTGGATGGACCATGAGAATACCATGCTAAGTAAAATAAGTCAGTCAGAAAAAGTTAAGAACCATATGATTTCACTCATATGTAGGGTATAAAACTGAAAGTAACAAATGAACAAAAGAGAAAAACAAACAAAAACTCATAGACACAGACAATAATAATACAGTAGTTACCAGAGGGATAGGGTGGGGGGGTGGTAAAGAATCAAGGGGGCCAAACATCTGTTGATGGGAGACGATTTGATTTTGGGTGGTGGGCACACAATACAATATACAGATCATGTATCATAGGAATATACACTTAGAACCTGTATGATCTTATTAACCAGCATCACCCAAATTAGTTTAGTTTAAAAAGCTCAAGTTGGGGGAATTCTGCATATCTAGATGATGAGTTTGATTTGAGATTCAGAAAGTTTCCAGCTTTGGGCTATGCCTCGAAACTGTGACATCGTTTCTGCTTGTTCAATAGACATTGGGACTGCAGCAAGCTTGCATGATTTAAGGTGGAAGCAAAGTGAACTGGTAAAAGCTGCATATTTTGTAAGTCACACAAAGAGATTCATGTGCTAAGACAGAGATAGGCTAAATTTTACTCAGTGCCGCCTGCTTCTACCGTTTCCTTCCCCCAAAACCTCTCTAATCTGATACCACACACTGCTAATACCATTGTAAAACTAGTTTGGGAGAAACCAGCTTTACTATTTAAAACCCACTGCTTTACCCTGTTTATCAAGGAAGGGAATCACTGTGCCAAGGAACTTCCTCCTTCGATGTGAAAAAATAAAAAATAAAAAGGAGGTACTTTAAACAAAAGGAAATAACATTATGTAATTTCAGATATTTAAATGCATATTATTTAAATCCTAAATTTTATTCTTCCTAAAGGAACTCTTATGTATTCTGGATGACTGCCCTGAGGCTACCACTGTGGACACCTCTCTACTTAAGAACAGTTTCTTAGAGAAGGGAAATAGCTATGTTCCTCTACAACTCCCAGGGGGATGGGGACTGAGAAGAATTTTAATTGCTGGCAATGGAAGTTATAGAAAAGGGAGGAATATAGGAATTTTATCACAATATCATAGACCTACAAATACAGGCCAAATGACAAAGACTTGTTAATCAGAAAGAAAAGCAAATAATTCATTGAATTGAGGAGTAAGGTTGTTTGCTGATATTTTTGGTAAAGCATGCCATGCTGTCTTTATTTAGGAAAGATATTAGCCATACAATAAAGATTTCCAGTATAGAAACATATAATCACTGAATTTGGGGAACATATGATAGTGTAAAGTCATACTTGCTCTTCCTGTGAAACTCAAAACATTAAAAAAAAACAGTAAAATTATCATCTTTATTACAAAATGAGTATTTTATTTATTTATTATAAGAGTCTACTGTCACATTTTTTAAAGCTCTGAAGATGTTTCTATCATTCTTAGAAATAAGAAAACATAGTTTTTTAATTCAGAATAATGAAGCTGAAAAAGGACATTAGAGAAAGAACACATACATTTGAAAACATTTCCATCAGTTAAGAAATTTGGCAAGTTTTTAAGATGACAGGCATCAGAACAGTCTAAATTATAAATCATTTGGACTGAGACCAGAAAATTCAAGATGCTGTTAACAAGGACCTTTCAAAAAAAGTCCATAATTATAACAACAATTTGACAACTGTTATTTGGTGTTATTTATATGAAAGCAAGTGAAATGATAGTGTCTGCCAAATAACGCAATTGAAAAGGCGGAAAAGAATATCAAAAAACAAAACTATGAGACTAAATAAAATAAAATAAGAAATTGTTATATATTTTCTTTTATAGTATTTATTCTCAATATATGTCCTTTTAAATAATAATAATAACAGAGTTTATAAATATTTAGAAAATTAATCTGTCTGTATTAGCTTACGATGATATTTTGAGTCACTTAATTTTAAAAATACTATCTCTAGCCCTGGCCAATGTGGCTCAGTTGGTTGAGCACCATCCTATCCACTGAAAGGTCTCCAGCTTGAATCCCCATCAGGGCACATGCCCAGGTGGTGGGCTCACCCCTCCCATTCCACCCCCTTGGTCAGACGCAGCAGACAGATGTTTCTCTCCCACAGTGATGCTTCTTTCTCTTTTTCCCTCTCCCTTTCTCTCTCTAAAATCAATAAAATAAATTTAATAACCATTAAAAATAACATTAAATAAATTAATTAAAATACTATTTCTAGGTGGCAGAATTTATCCCTTATCTTTATGTTTTTCAGTTATATGATAAGTAAAACAATATGGTGAACACTACAAAATTTGATAGAGCTTCCAATTAAGAACTTCTACAGATGCTCTTCTTCACATTGAGCAGTCAACAAAATTAAGCACACCTCCCAGGTCTATCAGTATTTGCTGATTATAATTTCTAGAACTTATTTTTGACAATAACAAATTATATTAGAAGATTATTTACTGTAAATACCTTAAGAATACAAATAATATTAGCAGCGTTTGGTTTAAATATTGATAATTCTATTTTAAAAGAAAAAAGAATACCAAGAGATAGCTAGGCTGGAATTTAAAGTGAGTGTTTTATTATTGAACTCACGATGATTTAATAGTATTTTAAATAGCTCTTCATTTATTTTAAAGAGAGGAAGGGAGAGGGAGAGAGATAGAAACACCAACTATGGGTCCTTGATCTGCTGCCTCCTACACTCCTCCTGTTGGGGATAGAGCCTGCACCTCCAGCATGTGCACTGACTGGGAATCAAACCGTGATCTCCTGGTTCATAGGGAGATGCTCAACCACTGAGCCCCACTGCTGGGCGATTCAATAGTATTTTACAGTAAATTTGATTATTTTAATCTCTTGTCAATGGCCAGTTATGTATCTCACTACTCTTTGGTGTAAGTTATGTAAAAATGGACATACGTATACTGCAATCATCAGATTTTAGGGGTTTGTGCATTAATTTCAGGTGACATGAAATACATATTGTTAAGGGGAATTTCCCAAGCTAAATTGTGCTTGATACAGTGTATATAGATTTAGGGTAGGAGTTTAGATGACTATGTTATAAATCGTGGGACACTGGTAAAACTTATATAACATTACCCCAAGACATAAAGACAACTTTGAAAATTACATAAATTAGAAATTCTCCAATGTTCATTGTCTCCATCAGATAATGTGCTGTTTCACACTATACAAAATTAAAAGCATCTGATATAATCTAACTGTATTACTTATTTTTGAGTTTATATCTAAGAAAATCAAACACTATGAGTAATGATTTTTAAATAATATTAATTGGAAACAAAACTTATAATAGATTCACTCAATGCCAAATAACACGTAAATTTAATAATTTTTTCTACATAGAAAATCAATTGCAGCAATACAGAGAACTTGAAGTAAGTAAAAAAAATATTGGGATTGATTTATGTTTTCTATATATGTCCTTAACACAAAGTCATGCTAAATGAAGTTCCACTGAAGTTGAGAAATGCTAGACTCTAACAAAGGCATTCCTTTTGCTTATTATAATGGTAATGAATTAAAAATTTCATTTATGGAATGAAAAGACCAGCATGTCTAGATAAGGGAAGTATTATTAAAATTATCTTTCCTTAGTAGTTGGTCTTGTGACCATTCAATCAATGAAATTTTTAGTTATTAAATAACTTCACTGTAAAACAGTAACCACCTTTTAAAATCCTTTTTATTTTCTGAAATGCAATTTTAGAAAGAAAAGGAGATAGTGATTAAACTTTTGAAGACAAAGCTTAT
Organism: Miniopterus natalensis; assembly: GCF_054644295.1. Taxonomy (NCBI): domain Eukaryota; kingdom Metazoa; phylum Chordata; class Mammalia; order Chiroptera; family Miniopteridae; genus Miniopterus; species Miniopterus natalensis. The sequence goes on along the minus strand of NC_142090.1, from coordinate 54,283,604 downwards.
CTTTTCTGTTCCCAAAATAGTTTGGAAAACTGGAATAAAAGATTTTATAAAATAATTTAACTATTTGAGGTATTTCGTTCAAAGTATACCCAAGGAATCTGAACTACTTTCAAAACAAATTTAGAATTTTAGAAAGAAGGTAGACTTTATATAGTAACCACATAATTAAAAAACAATTATTTGTGTTAGAGATAGTAAAAATCATAATAGATATTATTTTCAATAGTCTTTTTCAACATGTTTAATATTCCTTGAAAAAATTATAATATTTTCTACCACAAAATGTCAAACCTTAGTTGGTTCTTAAATTCTTATAAATATTTTAACATGACACAGAAAATGTGTCCCTAAACTTTTATCTGAGTAGCTCTGAAGTCAGTTTACAACCACATATTAGTGGAATAAATGAAAGAAACTCATTGGAAATTTTCTCTTTCATTTAAAAAATACTTTTAGAATGCAGTCTTACCATCACAACACAAATAAATACTTAAGGAATGTGAAGATTCAACTATGACTAAATTGAACAGCAACTTTATCATTTCTTCAACCTGGGAACAACTCAAATGTGCCTGAACTAGAGGGGAAGCAAAGTAAGGCGCACTATGAAATGGAATGCTACCTGAACAACCATAAGGGACAAACTACTTATACATGTGGTAATATAGATGAATCCTAAATGCATGTTTTTAAGTGAAAGAAAATCTTCCCCCCTGGTGTGGCTCAGTGGTTGAGCATCCATGAACCAAGAGATCGCGGTTGGATTCCAAGGTCAGGGCACATGCCCAGGTTGCGGGCTCCATCCCTGGTAAGGCGAGTGCAGGAGGCTAACAATCAATGACTCTCTCTCATCACTGATGTTTCTATCTCTCTCTCTCCTCCTTTTTCTCTCTAAAATCAATAAAAACATATTTTATTTAAAAAAAGAAAAAAAAGAATATCTGAAGGTTTGTGGTGTGTGATCCCATTTACATGACACTCTAGGAAAGAAAAAACTAGGAAGAAAAACAGATCAGTGATTGCCAAGTGTTGGGGGGTGAGAGTGGAGTCATCGATAGCAGGATAGTTTAGAGGACTTCAGGGTAAACATACTGTTCTGCACAAAACTATGTTCATGGCTCCATGACTCTATGCATTTGTTAAAACTGACAGAAGAATATGCCACAAACACCTGTTTTACTCTATGTTAATTTTAAAAAATTCACTAAGATATGGGGGAAAGATAGAGTGTAGACTGTGACAAATGAATCTATTTTTCAGTGAATCAAATACTAAATTGAATAGTATGGGAAAGAAAGAAGCTGACCTATGTAACTTGAGAAAACAATATTTTGATTGGATCCTGTAAAACTAAAGGCAAAAAAAAACTAAAAAAATTTGTACGCTGGTAAATCTGTTTCAAACGGGTATGGTTTAGGAATTTTGAAATGACTTTACTTGGAAGATAGGGTAGAGAATATAGACAAGGAGAGAGACAGGTTTCTCACTGGAGGAAAAATAAGTTACAAACAAGGGACAGGGAGAAGGCTGACATGAACAATGGGGTGCTGAATCTGAGGCACAAGCGTCAATGCAGACTCAGGCATAGATTATTAAATATATGTCCTGATAGAGAACTAAATATTAAAAAATGTGAGTGTGTGTCAATGAATGAGCCAATATATATACATGTATTTCTTAGCTCTATCTGCTAGCAAGGTAGGAAGCGGTAACACTCCAATAGCAATGAGCACGCTAGTTCTCAAATCTCAGTGTCTCAATACCACACTGCAATCAAAGGGTTCCAGAGCTAGAGAAATACAGGGTTTCAAGAACAAGAGCAAGAGGAGCCTGGAACCTCTTGTGGTGCTGGAAAGCGAGGAATTGCTAAAAAAATAAAAATAAAAACAGGAAGGGAGATAGGCTGGTGAAGTCATGCTGAGAGGGCACAGGCATTAAATGTCAATTATCTCTCATAAAACTGAGGAGAAAAAGAACTCCCAAGCTTGGAGCAACTTGAGCAATAAAATAAGTAACAAGAGCTTGGATTATAACCCCCAAATAAAATAAATGTCCATGAATACATACCAATTTGAAAATAAATACTAAAGGAAGAAATAAATGGGGGGGTGTAATAATTTCTCCTTATGTACAGATGTTCTTCAATGAGTAAATGTAGGAGGAATGAGGGATATAGAAAATCACCACTAGAACCCTACCACTGGATGCTAAAGTTGTGGGTGAAATTTTAAGTGGAAACATTATTTGTATAGTCTCAAAGTATCTCCCTCCAAACATTTGGTAAGTACAGAGGGAAGAACAAGGAAAGAACCCTCAGAGGCACTACTTTTAGCCCAGTGATCAGTTAATATTACCAGTAATGAATGTTGATATCATTATACCCTCTAATATGGAACATTAAAAGGGCATATCACCTCTCTGTTATCCTTCCCTATAATGCATAACCTCACTTTCATCTTGAAAAAAAACAAATTTCAAACACAGACTGGGAAACATTCTATAAAATATCTCACCAGTTATCTTCAAGAGTCAAGAAAACGGAAAAGGAGACAGTCATATTTTGAGTAAGCCAAGAGGAAATGACAGCAAACTGTATAAAAGAATACTGGATTGAATCTTAAAAGAAAAAGGATCTTAGTGAACAAACTGTTAAAACTCAATAACGTCTGTGCTTTTAATTGATATTATTGTACCAAAGTTCATTCTTTGGTTATAACAAATATTCTATTGTCACATAAAATGCTAACATAAGGGGAAGCTGAATAAAGGGCATAGAGGAAATCTCTGCACTTTTTGTACCTCTTCTGTAAATTTTAAAGTAGATCAAAAGAGAAAGCTTAAAAGTGCTGTTAATGCACATGAATGCATTTGTTTTTGTCTGACACATTAATTAACTATAATCTAATTTAAAGAAAATATTTTGGATGTTACTTACTGTTTATGCTTTGCCATTTCTGAACAACATTCTTAAAAGGTCTAGAATAAATTGGAATAGGAAATGTTCCCCTTTACATTTAGTTACAGTCTTTGTCAAAATAATATATTGCTGTGTTTCCACTTTCCTCTCTCATTGATAATGTTGTCATGAACAGAGAACATCTGAAGTCTAATGCGTCAAATTCCCCAAATGCTTCATATTTGAAAGATTAAACGTTGAGGATTGTGCTTCTTCGACCTTCTCATTATTCAAGATGCTGTTGGGTGACATTTGCATTCCAGTTGATTACATTCTACAAACCTGATATTTTTAAAGGGATAGGAAATTTAAAATGTATCTTGAATAATAATTGTAGCTATTGTTAAATTATGTCATGCAATCTATATGGTTTTTCTATAATTTTGGCAGACCTGGAGCTTTAGCAACATGGTTATAAATATTAAAATATTTAGTAAATAGTTCTACTGAGCACTTAGTGCTAATATTTGGATCTCAGATGGACCTCAGATGTATGTATATCTATTCTTACATACATGTCATGCAATTTGGTCATTGCATGTTATCAAAGTACTGGTTTAGCTTGGATAGCATATGCAGTATATGACAGAATGTTTGGTGTCAAAATAGGTACTTTGTTGTAAAGTTTGTATTTTACCAACTCTCCATACATTTTTTACAGAAAGGACACTTATAAATACTGACAAACAATATTTATTATAACAAGCTCAGTTGAGATGGATCATATTTAGAGAAAAAAAATTGAAGTGCCTAAGGCTCATTTTGTATCACACTGGATATTCTCCATTGGATCCTGGAATCGATCCCAGTGAGATGCAAACTGAAATCTATTTTTTTTAATTTAGACTATTTGTTAAAGCAGTTTTAGACTTACCAAAAAATTGAGGAGAAAATGCAGCAATTTCCTGCTTACATCTTACCCCACACATGTACAGCCTCCTCATTATCAATATTCCCCACCACAGTGGTCCCATTAGTTCCCAAGGATAATGTATATTGACATATCATAATCACCTAAAGTCCATAGTTTACATTACAGTCACTGTTGTGTCTCTTATGGATTTAGAAAAATATATACCATGTATCCATCATTACAGAGTATTTTCACTGCCTAAAAAATCCTTGATGCTCTGCCTATCTGTCCCTTCCTCAACGCAACCCTGGAATCACTGATCTTTTTACTGTTTGCACAGTTTTTCCTTTTCCAGAATCTAATATAATTGGAATCATGTAATTTTTACCTTTCCATATTGGCTCCTTTCACTTAGTAATATGCATTTAAGTTTCCTCTATGTCTTCTTACGGCTTGATAGCTCATTTCTTTACAGTGCTGAGTAATATAATATTTTATTGTCTGGAAAAATATTCTACAGTTTATCTATCCATTCACCTACTGGATACCGTCTTTATTGCTTCCAAGTTTCAGCAATTATGAAAAGCTGCTATAAACATTCAGGCATAAGTTTTTGTGTGGACATGAGTTTTCAACTCCTTTGGGTCAATACCAAGGAACACTATTTTTGGATCTTATGGTCAGAGGATGTTTAATTTTGTAAAAAAATCTTAAACTGTCTTCCTTATATTTTTCAAGCGATTACTGGTATTTAAAACAGTGTATCACTCCTTTAACTGAAGTACTTCCTCCACTTAATTTCTAAGACATCACATACTCTGCCTGTCTTCCTCCTTGCTGTCCTCCCTCTAATCGTAGAGTGTCCTAAGGCTTAATACTTGAACGTCTCCATCTACACTCTCTTTCTGGTTTTATTCTCTTGACTCTGGTTTTATATGATGTTTATATGCTGATATCCAGAATCATGTTGAACAGTCTCCTTGAAATATCCATTTGGAAGCTTATTAAGCACCTCTAATGTGTATTCCAAGCTGAACACCTCTACTTTCTCGTACAATATGCTCCACTTGAGATACTCCTCACTGTCACAGTGTCACCTCCACCTACTAGTTATTAAGGCTAACAACTTTGGTGTTCTTCTTGTCAACTCTTTTTCTCACTCTCCCACCCAATACCTCATCAAATGAAATGACTTTGCTTTCAAAATATATGCATAATTCAAAAATTTCTCATCACCTCCGCTGCTACAATGCAGGTTGAAGCCACTTTAATGTTCCACCTGATTATTGCTATACCTTTAGGTAGTTATCCTGTTTCTGACTTTGGTCCATTTTCCTTCTGTTGTCAAAAGAGTAGCAGCCAGTAACAAACTTATAGAATAGAAATCAGATCAAGCCTAACCACTGTTCAAATCTCTCCATTTCTTTCCGTCTCCCTCAGAGTAAAATTCACCATCTTTACAACAACCTTCACAGCTCCAGAGAGTTACCTCTCTATTCTAATCATTATTATATCACTCACATGCTACCTGCTTTAGCAATTTTGCCTTCCTTGTGGTTCTCGATGCCCCACCTACTTTCACATAGGACCTCTGCTCTTGCTCTTCCCTCAGATTGCTGCATGATTTTCTCCTTTACTTCCATCTAGTTTTTGTGTAGACACCATCTCTTTAGTAAGTGACTTTATAGTTATATTAAAAATTGTGCAGCGTTACCCTAGCACTTTACTTCTCTACATAGCAATTATCACCTTATGATGTACTAAACTATTTAGTTATTTTTCTGTCTCTATTGAAAACGTTTGTGGTACAGATTATTTTCCGTATTTGTACTTTGCTGTATGTCCACACATAGTTCAGTTCCTGGCCCACTGTAGGTGCTCAGTATTTATCTCTGTAATAAACAAATATTCTGATATTTGAGGAATCACATCTGATGCTTTGTGTTATTTTTGAAAATTTTAAAGTTGTTTTTATTTGTCTCTTTTGAAATAAATTTTTTCTTCTGATGTAAATATGAGTTTTGCTTAATACTTCAAAGATGTTTGTCATAATTCTTCATTAATAGTTATTAACTCTGTTGAATAATACTCTGGGTGGGGCAGAGGAGGAGTGGCCCACAGCAGTCAGCAGTGGGAGTGAAAGAACATTGCTGTCTTCCCAGGGGGAGCACCCCATCTCAGTTTTCAGCAGCCTCTCCTTTATGGTGAATAGATCAGCCAGAATGACCTTAAAATGGTTCAAATTAATGTCCTATTGGTCACAGGTTATCTTTCTAACATCGGTTGACATTTCAACTCTTTCTGCTATCATACATAATTTTTAGGCCATTTCTGACCTAAAATAATTCATATACAAACTTAGTTTACTGAAATTAAGAAAATATCTACAACATTGTTTCTTCATCTCTATACTGCCTGTTTTTATGAAATTTGAAACTCTACCTACATCTGCCTCCTCTTATTCTATACAGTTGAAAATGTTTACCTGAAAGTCTAAACACTATATCAGTGGTCTCAACAGGGAAGGAAACAATTTTGTCCCTTAGGGGACATTTGGCAATATCTGAAGACATTTTTGGTTGTCACATCTGGTGTGCGCTACTGTCATTTATTGAGTTGAGGGCAGAGATGATGCCAGATATCTTTTAGTACATGAGATGGCTTTTCATAACAAAGAATTTCTGGTCCAAAATATCAGTAGTGCTGAGGTTGAAAAACACTGTACAATAAGCATTTAAGAACATGGAAACCTTCAAAAACAATTTAGTAATTGCTTTTAAAATAGATGCCATTCAATAATTTTTAAAGAATTCACTGATCTAAAAAGTATCTATCTATAATGCTACAGTGTTCTAAGTCAAAGACTTTGGAAAGAAAAGTCCAGGTTATAATAGAAAAGTTCAATAAAATCATGTTGTTCTTAGAAGGAATTCTATTTTGGTTTAGAGTCATTTTATGATTTGTTAGATAAGAACTATTCCAAAACAATGAATTATAATTGCTCACATATATTCATTTTATCATAAAGTACCTCCAGTTGAACATGGTGCTCTTTTAAAGATTGTTAGATCTAGACATCCACATTCCAAAAACAACATCATTCACCTGGAGCAGGTCAGATCCTGGGCATTTAATTAACTGATTTACAATTTTTTCATTCATGCACCAACCAGCTGCAATTATCTTGTTACTGATTTTTTAAAAGAGCTTATGAAGACCTATAACTTAGATATAATATTGAATCCATCCATTCATGAGACATTAAATTAAAAAATACATGTATCTATTCCCTTTTCAACCACTTTCCATATTATTTTTCTCTCTTAGGAATTTTATCATATTTTTTTTGTACCTTTCAAAGAACTCAGGTAAACAGAACAGACTAAAACACAATTATTGACAATTGCCCATATATGAAGGATTTCTGAAAATATCTAATTCTGAGTATTTTTTTTCTATTCCTTGTGATTTTTAGAGTCCAAATCAATAATTAGAAATTTCTGTTTTTTTCTTGTCACTAGAGTGACCTAAGTTATCCTTGCTGTAGCTTGAGAGACAATATATAGCACATATTCTTCCCCCTCTGACTTCAAAACCCATTGAAAGAAAGAAAAGTAAAACAAAATCAAGATGAAAATGCCAGTTTTTTTTCTGATAAAAATTAGGTTAGTAATGTGGTATTTTTCTGCCAGCAAGTGACCTTGCTAATCCTCATCTCACAATATTGTAGACACTCTCCACAAGTTAGATCTTAAACTCTGTAGCTAATGTTAATATTCATAATTTATATTAATCTAACTTTGTGAAATTACTGTATATACACAAAATTAGCAAATATGCCTTCAAAATCCCTTTCATTCCCACTGATTTTTTAAAGTGATAAGTAGTAATTGTGGATGCCTCTGGATTGTTTTGATACTGTTGTAAATAACTAGTTATTAATTAAAAGGAAAGGAGCAAAGGGAAGACCAAATGGTATAAGCGTGCCATTTTTGCAGCTTTGCCAGAAAGCTGCAATTCAGATGCATGTCCATTAAAGTCCGGGTGAAATAGGGAAGGTACCTGTCTGTCAGTCATACCTAGGAACAGATCATTGGCCAAAGTAGGCGAGGTCACTGTGAGCACAGGAAGATCTGAGATACATAAACTCCTAAACAAGGGAGTTCTCTCTCTTGCTCTCTTGGTACTCTTGTTGCAGGGAACACACTTTTCTGGTTCCCCTGCATTTGCTCACATGACCTACAGCCATATGGACCCCACACACAATGGACTAATGGACTGCAACTAGCCTGATGCTGAACTGGACCCAGCTCCACCACGGACCGAAACTCTGGACACTGGCTTTGCTTCTAGCTTGGCTGAATCCGCAGCTGTGCGTCTTCCAGGACTGGATTAGGCAAATGGGGCCAAGGGATGTAATTCCACACAAATAAAGATCACTCATCCTCCTGTGCGAGGCACAGAAAATTCTTTTTCTTGAGATATTGTAAGGACCCAACCACAATCACCCAGTGAGAAAAGGAATCCCCCACTTGCACCAGTGGACACCCTACTATTGCCAATAACAGTATGAGAACAAAATTTTATAAATAAATATAATAAAAATTTGTAAGGTGATCTATTCCATGCTTTAAGAATATTAAGATGATTAAGAGTTCAGTTTTTATACTAGAAAAGTTTACATTTAAGAGGTGGCCATAGAGCTAAACATTTAAAAATAAAGTAACTAGGAATACATTAAATGATATGATGAAGTTATAAAATGTAGAATCTACACATAGAAAAGAGAGGATAATTCTTTCTGTGGAGATTCAATGAAAATATAGGCAATGAACGGATTTTGGCTCAACCAGTACCAGTCTCAGAGGCAAAGAGATGGCCCAATAGTCTGGTTGAGGGCAAAAATAAGCAGTTTCTGGGGTCAGCAAATGCAGTGTCTGTGTGGGAAACATTTATTTCTCAGAGGGTATGAGGGAAAGATATCTAACTTTCTAGCTGCGTTCCAAACTACTTCCTCTCACTCTCTCTAGCCTCGCCCATATAGATGTATTCCCTGCAAATTCTATGTTGTTTTGCCTCTTCAATATTTTAATATTGATTTTTGCTCTCTTGTTTGTAAATATTTTGATTTTTTTAGAAATGCATTTAGTACCATTCCTATTCTTGGAAATATCATAGCAGATGATAAATTTTTGGATGATACTATTACAACTAACATTTTTATGCATTTAAAAATTCATTTCATGTAACATTTCATTTAATTTGCACATTTCATGAAGTAGGCAATTATTTTCTACACATTTAGAAATACCAACTGAGACTTAAAATTAAACAAAATTACTTTGTGAGGTAACTCATAAAATGCAGGGATCAGATTTAAACTTTAAATCTCCAGTAGAAAACAACAAAACTTCCATTAAAACAAAACTCCATCAGAGCAGTGGCATTTGACCAAAGTATTAGCTCCTTAATCTCCTGCTGTTATTAACTCACCAAAATTTAAATAGAAAGTCAAGATTTTTTTCAAATTCAATATGTGAACACTTTTGTATGATTGAAGGAAAAGTATGGATCCAAGCCAACTGAATTACAAATGTACTATTCTGAAAATTAAAAAGCATCTTAATCCCTGAATTTAAGGTTGACATGCTGAAATGAGTATTACCTATTCAAAATGTTATAACTTCATGTGACAATATTTGCATGCTCAATGCCAAGGACAGTAAATATTTTTTGACAGAAGATAGTATTTTAAACACAGAATTATCAATCTATCTAATTTGTTCATAATTTTCATTCTATAAATACAATTATTTAATATAAATATATTATTAAACATAAGCACACAGTAACTCATATTTACAGTGTTATAATTATCATCACTAAATAATGTTCTTTATTTTAAGTCAAGTCTTTTCTAACAACCAACATCTACAATTCATTATAAATTTTGTGTGTGGAAACAGATTTTCATTTCTAATTTTAATAAATTTAAGAAAACTGTAACATACTTTGTTCCTCAATTATACCTTTATTGTTTAATTGATTTAAATAGGTATTTTACATTTGGTATTTAAAATTCTTTTTGAAAGCAGTTTATTTGTAAATTAATATATAAGTAAAGTAAACAGTGGCATGAAAACCAAGTCTACTAAGTGTTAATTGACAGTTAAAGTTGCCCTGTCTGAGATGGGTGGAGCTCTGGAGTGAAAGACATAGTTGGAAACTCTTTGGGCAAAAATTGATCTTTAAGGACAAGTATCATCAGAAGAAATGCCACTGTTGTAGTGAAAGTGGGCTAGATAACAGAGAAGATCATTGTCTAATTCAGTATCAAAAAAAGGAGGGCAGGTGTGGTAATGTTGAGTTTTGAGTTGAAAGAGATTTACTATAAATATAATGATGCTGGGGGTTTTGTGGCTGTTGTTGTTGTTTTGTAGAGACATACAAATATTTTACCAAGAGTTTAATGAGATAAAGCAAAAAAATAGAATATTAACTTGTAAGTACAGAAAAATTCTCACTCCTCATGAGTATGAAACATTTGGCTGAATAAATGCTACATGCCAGAAATATTGTTAAATGAGTTGTTTCTGACAAAACCCTACCATGATTTGCTGTCATAAATCAGATAACTTTGTAATTTATCTGTCCTTTAACAAGAGTTTTAGAAGGAAGACATTTAAGTGGGTGTATATTTTTCCAAAGACATATGGTAGTTAGGCAGTGATAGAGCAACTATGAAGAAATGTACTAAATAATTATGAACTGGTAGAAATATAACTATTACTCGAAGAGTCCCATGGCTCTGTGTAAATAGAGTTCTTATTTTAGGTGGGAGGAAAGATTCTACTTAGCAAAAGAAAGTCTGGCATGTGATCACATGATCATACTAGAAAAAAACATTTTAATTCACAGAGAGTTTTACAGGCTGTAGACTGGTTTGGATTAAATGGTTTGGGGTAGACAGAGCTACAGCATTTGGTAGCTATTTTCTCAGGCTAAGCAAAAGAATATAGTTAAGAATTTTCAGTACAATGTAAATATTAATAGCCCAAATATGATTTTTAGAAACCAAATTTTGATACATTATGATTGGTTACAATGTAACTATTTAAAGACTATGTATTTATGGCAAGAAAATATAAGTAATTACTACATAATGTTAGTAAAATAAATCAGATTTAAAATAATTTGTAAATATTATTATAAATACATATATGCATAATGTACAAACACACATCCATAATGTTAAATACCAAAACTGAGAAATATTACCTCTGAATGTGTAGAAGTGTTATAAATATTGGGTTTTATATTACTTTTCTATTTTTCTACAGCATATTTTAAATTTACCTACTGTGACTGATAATGCTTATGTCATAAACTATCAATAAATGAAAGATTCTATTTCTTAGAATAAGCACAACAAAATAAACAAAATTCTGTCTTGACAAACTTTTTTTTTGTATATAGAACATGTCTGAGAAACAGAGTGTTTTGTATTTAGCATTTAAATGTTAAAATTCAGCCACTATCATAGACTTATCTTGAAAAGAGCTTGCACAGCGTGATATACGGTGAAATAACTGAAATTGAAATTTAGACTTTATGTCTTTTTTTATCAGCAACAATTTTTAGGAGCAAAAGAGTTACTTTAAACTTTGGTATAATCCACTACATTAATAATTTCCAATTCAGTAATGTCACTTTCATCTGGAAACTTAGAACTTAGACCATAGCACTCAAGGTAGCAACTAAAATAAGTTATCACAGAAAAACAAATTTCCAAATACAACCCAGATAATGAACCAAAAACATGGGGTGTTGAGACCAGCAATCTGTTTTAACAAGTCCTGAAAGAGATTCTAAAAGATGTTAAAGTCTGAGAGCCACATCCTGCACAATACAGGCATACCTCTGATATATTGATTGTTAGGTTCCAGACCACCACAATAAAGCAAGTATGGAAATAAAAATGAGTTCTAATCTTTTTGCTGGTAGGGGGTCTTGCCTTCAATTTGTAAAAAGCACAATGTCTGTGAAGCACAATGAACCCAAGTGCAATAAAATGAAGTCTGCCTGTGTACAAATAAGAGTTTCAGCAGCTTCCACCTGTCTGAATTCATAGAAGGATAGCTAATTATAGTGAGAGTAATTTATTTCAGATGTTACTTTGAGTGCTCTGGTCTAATTTTTTTTCTTTCTCCAAAAATCTTCCCAATTAAATATTTCTTAATATTTCAACTGCTAAATGATGGTTGGTCAAAGAGATTATCTAAAACACATGTTTTATTTTTAAGAATCATTCTCTTTTTGTGTGTGATAGCAGATAAGTGGGAGGATTCAAATGAATAAGAAATAGTGATATACAGGACATGTAAATTCAAGATTCCAAAAGAAACAGCAAAACTATGAGTAGATATGCAGAGAGAACAACTAAGGATAAATGACACAAATACCATTTATAAAATGCAAAATTCTAGGAACCAGATAAGGTCATCCTTTCCAGGACTGTCATATGATTTGTGAATTAAAAACAAGGCCTAGGGTTCTGTTAAAGCCCTCCAGTTAAGCTCACCTCAAATCCTTTCGGGAAATTGGCAGAAGCAAGTAATGAATAAATAAATAAAATTTAAATAGTGAGTTAAGCTAATCAGGTCAACAGAAAAGCCAGAAACTAAAGCAAACTCCAGCAAGTGATGTGAGTAAAAGGCAGCAAGTGGCAGAAGTTTGTCCCATTTGGAGGACTGCATGTCCCAATATTAGAGTGTCCTCACTTACGATCACCACCTTGTTCATGGCTGTAAATATGAAAATTTTGGTGGGCAACTCAACCTTTTTTGACTAATCACTATGTTTCCAGGAGTTTCCCTGATAATACCTTTGAATTATAATTAAAACAGATCAATTTACAGAAGATAATAGAAGTTTCTTGACCTGTGGATTTCATTATGCTTTAGAGTGCAACTCTTGGAGGATTTTTTTCCCCTCTGTGCTCTCTATGTTTGATCAGAAAACAAAGTAAATTTACAATCTCTGGCCAAAACTCCCATAAACCACAGTTCTCACATATACACATCTATGCACTTCAAGCAAACTTTAAGTTTCAAAATCATTCTGAATGTATTACAGTTTTCTACAGATATCTGAGTCTGGCTTGTAGCTCAGTTCATTGAGTATTCAGTTAATGAAGCCATTGTTACAATTTTGATCTCCTTTTAGAGTTAGTTTTTCTTTTTCAGGTATTTCTTTCCCTTGGGAAGCAGATTTACATATCATATACTATTATTTCTCATAAGAGAACAAGAGAATGAGATAGATCAAAGAATTACTTACTATAAAACCAAGTAAAAGTGCATGTTCTAGTGTAGTGGGCCATTAATTACAGCGAAGCAGAGCCCATCCTCTAAACACTTTCAGATATTCGTGGGCACTCTGCTGCTCAGTTTCACACAGCACTCCCTCCTTATACCCCATCACCACCTGTCTTCCAGCTACTCCCTCCTTGCTATGCCCCTCACACCTTCTTTCTCAAAAATCTCATTCCCTCTGTAATGTTTATTTAAAAATCATTGGCACATATATGGATTTTGAGAACATCTGATATTCCCTGTAACTGCTCTTAATTACCATCATCATTGGGGACTGGGAAGTAAATGATCTTAATACACGAATGTGCCTCCTGATTGCAGAAAACACCGAAAGCTTATAGGCTGTTGTCACCGTCACCATTCAGGCATCATCACACTTTTAGTTCACATTTATGCATTTATTTATCTGAATATAGAAGCAGAAGCTGGTGCTGATCATAAAGATCCTAGGAAAGATGCTATGGGCTTTTATTTGAGAAGTTAAGAGTAGGCAGAGAGTAGTTGATCCCAGTTTCATTTTGGTTAGGAGAGTTAAGTACATCTGTATATACCTCCAGACTCAGACCATTAGCCAATCCTGTTGATTCTGACAAGTTAAAATTAAATACAAAATGGAGACCAGACTTGAAAATTCCCTGAACAGACAAAATCAATTAAGCCACAAAAGCAATACTCAATTTAGCTTATTTTGCAAAACAACCAAAGCTTGGGTCACTTCTAACAATGACACTAAAATCATAAATGAAACTTAAGCTGTTCCCCAAGTTGGCATGAGGTAACCATCTTTAAGCAATGCCCTCTCACTAGGGTAACTCTAATGCTATAACCAATAATTTTAAAGAATAAACATTCTCCACATTTCCACTGTATAAGCCTTCCTATAACAATACACCTCTGAGCCCCATTCCACTATTGGCTTGAGAGCTCCCAGTTCAACTGTTTTTATGTGCACTATAGCCTCTTACTAACTGTAATGCTCTGGTGGTTTAATTTTGCAATTAGGGGATTTTTGACACTTATAAATGCATCTAGTAATCAATCACTCCACTTCATCTTCTTCAGAACCACCCTGCTAGAAGGAGGGTTTCACCTCAGTTTTGTCAATATCTTCAATGATCAACTGCTATTACAATCTACTCTCTATCGCACAGCAATAACGATCCTTTTAAAAGGCTAATTCATGCTCAGGATTTTCTAATTGATTCTCATCTCTGTCAGGGTAAACGCTCTAGTGTAAATATGGCCTTCAAGACCTCTGTGATCTTTCCCACAAACCCCCCAACTATTTGAACTTAACTCTTACCTCATTCACTTAGCTTCTCATTGGGGATGCATCGCTTATGGACACAAGATCCATCAGCCTCTTCCTAAAGAAAATATACCGACATTTAAAAATATTAAAAATGATATTTTATGACTTTATTGATAAAAGTTGATACTATTATATATTATTTATCGCTACATGATTTTCTGAAAAGGAATTAAAATGTAAAACATTTGTGGGTCCCTATAAAGTCTCCTGGGCTCTGGTCACTCTGCCTATAGTGTCTAGTGGCCAGGTGGGTCCTGTTCCTTATGCTTTCTGAATAATATAATATACTTTATACCTGATAAGAGATATCTGGAATGTGATGCCTCCAAATAGGCACCGGTGTGCTGTAAGGAATAATTATATTTCTTAAAATGGAATATTTAGGATGATCTGTCAGGTAGGATTACACTATGGAGAGACCTATGTAAGTGAAAGAGATTTATTATACTCATAGGTCCTGGAAGAGAGAGAGGCACAGAGTGAGGGGGACCATATGGCAGGAGCTATAATGGAGTGAGGAGAGAGTGAGGACCTGTGGGCAAGTACCTTTATTGAGGGTGAGGGTGGAGTGGACAAGGTAAAGTCACAAGGGGACTTCATTCGTGTGCTTGAATGTCATGAGGTCACAGGCAAGGGAGGAGAGGAAAGGAAGCTCTGGCAAGGACCAACCTTATCGCACAGGTGCACCTGGTTGCCTGGACAGGGCGCTCACAGGCTGCTCATGGCAGTTGCTGAGGCATCAGGAAATAGGAAGTTCTAAAAAGTCACCATACACAAGACTTGTATCTATAGGTCTCTTCTCTCAAAGACCTTTTTAACCTTACTATAAAAACATCTCCCAAGCTCCAGCATTTCTTATACCCCTCTCTTGGCTTTTTTCTGCATTGCCTTTAAGAGCTGACATATTTTATTTGCTTGTTTATTTTGTTTAGTCAATTGTCTCTCCAAACAAGAATGAGTGCTATATGAGAAAAGGAATGCTTCGTGTTTTGTGCATTGCTATTTTTCAAACTCCTAGAAGTGTAGTTTCAAATAAATCTAGCACGTAGTAGATGTTCAAAAAATAAATCCTCCACTAAAATTTTATGCAACTGGAAAAGAGTAAGGTAGTTTCTTACAACACCAGACAAGTGCTTACCATACCATCTACTCATTGTACTCTTAGGCATTTTTTGGGAATAAAAATTTTCATAATTT
Source organism: Miniopterus natalensis (assembly GCF_054644295.1). Classification (NCBI taxonomy): domain Eukaryota; kingdom Metazoa; phylum Chordata; class Mammalia; order Chiroptera; family Miniopteridae; genus Miniopterus; species Miniopterus natalensis. The sequence continues at coordinate 54,267,912 of NC_142090.1, read as the reverse complement.
TATTTATGCTATTGTATCTAAACACAATTGATTTTTGGTACATTATTTATTTATACTGAAACTTTGCTGAACTAAGTTATAACTTCTAATAGGTTTTGTGGAGTTTTAAGGAGTTTCTATATATGAGATCATGGCATCTGCAAATAGAAATAATTTTACTTCTTTCTTTCTGAACTGGAAGCCTTTTATTTTTATATTTCTTGCTCTGCCTAGAACATCCAGTTTAATTAAAGTGGCAAGAGAGCAGATATTTTTATCTGTTTCTGATCTTAGGAGGAATGTATTCAGCCTTTCATGCTTAGCTAGCTATAGGTTTTTCATAAATGCCTTTTATCAGAATGATGAAGTTTCCTTCTATCCACAGTTTGTAGAATTATTTATTTAACCAATTTTTTCTGGGTCTATTTAAATACACTGATTATTATCACATGTATACCCACCTTCCATTTCTGAGAGAAATTCCACTTTGTCATGTTTTATAATCCTTTTTAAATGTTGTTAGATTTGGTTTGTTAGTATTGTGTTGAGAATTTTTGTGTCTAAATGGTATTGATCTGTAGGGTTTCATTGTTAGTTTTATGTTTGTTTTTTTCTTATAACATTTTTGTCTGGTTTGGGTATTAGTGTATACAGTGATTCATGGAGTCCATGGGAAAGTGTCCCCTCTTCTAATTTTTTGGAAAAATTTAAGATTTGTTACTAATTATTTAAATGTTAGGTAGAATTCACTAATGAAGCCATCACTGTTTGAGCTTTTATTTGATGGAAGATTTTTAATTACCAATTCAATTCATTGCTTTACTCATTAGTTCTACTTATCTGTTTCTTGTTGAGTCAGTTTTTGTATTTTGTGACTTTCTAGAAATTTACACAGCATATCTAAGTTATCTAATTTATTCGTATACATTTTTAATAGCATTCCCTTATTTTCATAGCATTTTTCTTTGTTTCTGTAATGTAAGTAATGAGGTTCTCCTTCATTCCTGATTTTAGAAATTTAGGTCTTTTCTCTCTTGCTCTTTGCTCTCTTTACTTGGTAAAATTTGCCAATGTTGTTGACTTTTTAAAAAAACTAACCTCTGGTTTTGTTACTTTACTACATTTCCCAGTTCCTTATTTCATTATTTTGTATTCTAATAATTTTTATAATTTCCTTATTTCTGCTTGCTGCAGGTTTAGTTTGATCTTTTGTGTGTTTCCCCTCCCTAAGTCCTATTTTGAAGTTTTGTGATGAAAATCAAGAAGTATGTATATATTTTTAACATGATAGGTGGGGAAAAATAGCTTTCCAGTAAATTTTACATTGCATTTGTGTCAGTAAAGTCACTTTATCCTGTATAGGAACAAAAAAATGAAGACATCAGAACATTCGTATCACAGGGGACATGAGCATTTCAAACACACACATGTAAGAGAAGAGATGCCATTCATCAGACTCACAATGCGGAGAAATAAAATTATATTCTAAAAGAGAACTAAATAAACACTTTGCATGTTGTAATTCAAGAGAAAGAATGATGGAAGTAATATCAGATGGTTTTGTTTTTTTTAGAAGGGACATCATAATAGCATTAATAAAATTCTACTCTTCCATGCATATTTCCAAAACCAATATTTTTGGCATATGATTTATTTGTTCTCCTTGATGAATAAACATGATTTATCTTTTATAAATGAACCCTGCAAACATTATATGCTCTTTTTTTTTTTTTAATGTGTCAGAATACAAAAAGCAATAACAGAATGCTGGAGACGGTAACAAACTTTGAGTGGCTGAGTACTCAGATTGTGTGGGTGGTACCGAATGTTTTCAAATAATTGCAGAACAAACGTAAAGGCAGTGGAATTAAAGTGTTTCACTGCTGCCAATAGAGAATTAATATGGTTTCTCATTGTCACAAACTTCAAAATGTGATTTGCTTTAAAGACTTTTTTAAAGAGCAGAAAATAATGAAAAAGAAGAGCATTTGTCTAAACATCACACGTTTTTATTTAATGGAGAGCATATGCTGCCAAAAGTGACCACAAAAAAAAAAAAAAAAGTGCTAATTACTTAACATTGCAGGCTGGGTAAAAAGTTTCTAAGCAGCTGAAGATTACAGTCAGAGAAATTTCATTTTTTAGAATTAGATTAAAATTTTTAATGACAAAAATACTTGACTAGATTGTTTCACTGTGATGTGTTTTATGTTTAAAATACCCACACAAAGGTTTAGTAATTGTGAATTAAAGAATGCACAATATTAAATGATGTTAAATAATTAAATCTGATATATATAAGGTTCAAAATGTACTATTTAACCTGTTGAACCCTATTTCTTCTCTATATTTTAAAACAGATACTTTAATTTTATGTCAAAATGAACACCTACATGATTAAATCACACTTCATTTGATTTTGTTTACTAATAAAAGAGTTGTTAGTTTCTTAAATAAAAATATATATTTTTAAATGGGAAGTATATTTATGTAATTAAAATGGAAACTTATGTAGAATCTAGTAAACTTCATGCTATACCCTTAAGTAATATTGTGATCACTAGTTTATTAAAATGGAAGTAGCAAAGTAGAAAAATAATAAGATGGAATAATGCCTAGGATTAGTAAGTGTACCACTGTATTTAAATGGAATTTTAATTGTTTTTTTTAAGTGTATAACCATACAAACCCCATCATATACACTTTATATTCATAACTAGAGCAAATGCACTATAAGTAATACTATATTTTATCCTGATTTATTTTTCTATTATGGCATTTAATACCAAGATGAACTCAAAGTGTGACCCTATGACTTGGAATACATACCATCTTTGTTTGTTTTTTATTTCTTACAAAACTTTATATATCTATATCTAGATATGGATATGTTGGTCTCTATATAAATATAAACATATAGGTATATATGTATTTTATATATGTATATGATTCTTAGCATTGCTCTAATGAAGTATAATAGTAGAAACCTGGTGTGTTTGCCTTACCAATTTTTATGGCCTTTCTTGTAGCAATTCTGTGGTTCTCTTTCTCATTTTCACTCACAACAGATTGAATGGAGCTTGAAATACTCCCTATCTGCAAACATGCTACATGTCCAGATGTGGCTAACCAGTCTATATCATTATTCTAGCCCTGGTGATTAGGTCAGATGCACCTGAGTAATCCAAGCTCAAGCAAATCAGACTGTATCCCAAGAATATTACTGGAAAGTGCCTCTTCCTCCCCCTGAGTTTGTTATATTGATAAACAATAAGCCTGGAGCTTCTTTTGGCTATTTATGCCAACATAAATGGATGGTATCACACCTGAGAAGGAAGCCACAGTCTTGGGACTGAGGAATTGATTTCTCTTCTGTTTGGCTATTTGAATCCAGACATTCTTATAGCCAGACTGTTCTCTGAACTTTATGATTAAATAAACTAATATTATTTTTGATTAAGCCAGTTTGCTTTGATATCTGTCCAAATGTAAAAAATGTCTAGAACAGCATTCCATAAATGCTTAACTGTCTTGGTATACCTAATATGCTTGTAGTTCTGCACTTTTAAAATAAAATAAGCTCTGTAAAATATAAAGTAGATAAATCTCAAATACATAATTTCTATAAATTAACCTAAAAAAGAAAAATGATGTGTGTATATATATATAACATATACATACACACATACATACATACATATATACACATACATGCATACACACACACACACATATATATATACTTTATTTTGGCTTTATGCATATATATATATGTTAGGATGGGCCAGGTTGGGTCACTAATACACCCATATATATATGCATAAAGCCAAAATAAAGTAATGAACTAAGAAAGTAAGGAAGACTCTAGTGAAGGTCACAACTGGTAGTATGTGAATCTTATTCTGTCAGGAGATATATTTTTTCTCAGCAGTCCCAATATATCAAACATTTGTCTGAAGCCCTTTATGTAGAACCTATACCCAATAGTTCAGAGTATCCCCACCTATCCTTTTTGTCATATATCTTGCTTGATTTATAAATTCATGCTCCCTCTCGCCCCTGTATACATTTTGGTTACTGACATTTTAGTATAGAGAGTTTAGCAATCATCAGATTTTTCCAGAAAAGTATTTTTGTCAATAACATATATTTAATTAATGCATACATTATACCATTACAGTGTGAAAATGAACTTGAGATATTAACACGCTAATGTAATTATCAGTGCACTATTAATGTAATAAATAGTAGGTAAGAATAGATTCCTACAGAACAAGATTCAAGACTAGCAGTGAATTTTGCCTTTATAATGTTCTCTAAAGTGATACATGTGCTTTAGCATAAAAACTCATGGTATCAAGCAATATGTTTTCTATCCTAATATTTAATAAATATTAGGTGAGCATTATTAATACACAGCCATAATTTAATAAAATGTTTAAAATCATTTCAAACATTATGTATAGGACTTCAAAATAGAATTCACAGATTATTTAGAACTCAATTACCATATTTTGCAAATGAGAAAACAAATACAAAAATGGTAATAATGTTACAACACACAGTTAAACTATGATAGAAACATTATTATCTCGACTTTCAATTCTCAACTCTTTAAACTACATTATGTTAGGATGGGCCAGGTTGGGTCACTAATACACCCAAGCAAAATGCCTTACTTATTTAACAAGAAAATGGTAACGTACCTGTTTAATCACTGGCTCTCATACATTCTTAACTCAATTCTTAAAAGCCTGGGGCCAGAAAAGTCAGTTTTGTTTACATTCTATTGATGAGACTTGAACTTGGCCACACCAGCAAGGAGTGTTGTTTGTGTGCCAGGAATAATATAATCATTTAAAATTTTGTTTGTGTATTTGCTTGAAGTTTCCAGTTAAAAAATATATTTTTGTTTTGTTTTATGTAACCTTTAAAATGTTCTGTCTTCTCTAACTTAATATGATACTTTGTGTTTTGCCAGGGGAAGGAGAGAGTTGTAAGAACCATTTCTTTTTTTAAAAAATGCTTTTGTCGAATATTAAAATGACTCATTAGGTAGTTGTATGGGTATCGCTATAACTTTTGTTTTATATAATTAAACCTCCTTGGATGTAGTAGTTCAGGGTTTATTATTTAACCATCTTAAAATGAAGGCTGTATCAAGAAAATAAGAAACCTATAGCCTGGCCGGGCGTGGCTCAGCGGTTGAGCATCGACCTAGGATCCAGGCGATCAGGGTTTGATTCCCGGTCAGGGCACATGCCGGGGTTGCGGGCTAGACAGCCGATCAATGACTCTCTCATCATTGATGTTTCCATCTCTCTCTCTCTCCCAACTTTCCTCTCTTTGAAATCAATAAAGATATCTTTAAAAAAAAACAACAAAAAACTCTATCATCTTTGACATTGCTGCCATTATTTAGCATTTAGGTAAAATTTCCTCAAAGGTGTTGAAGATACTAAAACCTTCAATTCTTAGGCTGTTTACTGCTTACCTTTTATATTTGCCAGTATATCTCTGGAGCTTAGCATATATTAAAACATTTAAATTTTGATAAATTATTAAATAAACACATAAATGGGTCATCTTTCTAGGAATCTTATCTTCCAATAGGTGTAAAAATAAATGTGTAAAATTTAAAGCAGTAAGAGATTCCTCCATCCTGACCTTGGCTATTCCGTTTCCATATTCACTCATAGCTTCAGTCATATGACTTGATTAGATCAATGTAAATGTGACAGAAGCAGAGAAGGAAAAAGTGCTTTTGCACTGAGACGTGCCTAATCTTGTGGCCACTGGAAACACTATATCCACCTACTATGTGAATGAACCAGAAGGCCTTATAATTATTTATGATTATTTAACCTATCTTTTAGGTTGCTAGCCTAAATGACAAAGCTTGTTTCAATGCATAAACAAAACTGAAAACCTTTATGTCAGTCTTCTGAATGCAGCTCTACTTTCTAAAAAAATGCACATTAAGCATAGATCCCCTGAAGTAAACAAATTTTCAGATGACATTGCTATGGTCCTTTGACACTTTAGAGATTAAGTGAGCTATTTTATTGCTGGCTGAAATCATCTTCATCATTTTCCTATCAATCAAATCCTTAGAAGTTGGCTAACACTTGTCATTTCAACAACCCCAGTAAAATAAATGAAATAAGAAATGACAGGATGGACAAAGACATTTCAATCTGAGAACAAGAACAAGATCAGAAATGTCATTTCTTAGAAATAATGAATCAAAACATAAACTACAGGGTAATTGAAGAGGAATTTATATGAAATAAAAGTGATAGAGATAGCATATTTTTAAAAAGTCAGTAGGTTTAAAATGATTAGATTCAAGTTTCAATCTTTAAGGCACTATCAAATTTCCTCTATTTTCTATCATGTTCACTGTGAATAGCTATTTGCTACTTATAAATGTAACAGGTGGTAAACAGTGACGTTCTTACTGTTTTCCCCTCACTAATAATTTAAACCAGCTGTGAAATAATGTCAATCAGCATCTTAACTCCTAACTTTATTTTTTCCTTGAAGTAGTACAGACAGTGGCTAATATCCCAGCTATGTTAATTTTAATTATAGTGTGGAGTTTCTCCAAAAAATTAAATATGGAACTGCCATTTGACCCAGTGATCCCATTTCTAGAAATATATCCTAAGCAGCCTGAAACACCAGTCAGAAAGAATATATGTGCCCCTATGCCCATAGCAGCACAATTTACAATAGCTAAGATCTGGAAACAGCCCAACTGCCCATCAGCAGATGAGTGGATAAAAAAGCTGTGGGACATTTACACCCTGGGATACTATGCAGCCTACCCTTTGAGGCAGCGTGGAGGGACCTGGAGAGTATCACGCTAAGACAAATAAGACAGTCAGAGAAAGACAAGTATCACATGATCTTACTCATGTGGAATCTAACAAACAAAATAAACAGGAACAAAATAGATCCAGAGACATGGATGCATGGAACAGACTGATGAATGTCAGAAGGAAGGGAATAGGGGGGAGGCAGGAAGAGATTAGCCAAATAACTAATAAGCATATATGCGTAACTCATGGACACAGACAATAATTCGGTGAAGGCCTGGGGGCGGGGGGCATGCAGGAGCTGGGTGGAGGATGTCAGTGGGGAAAAAAGGGAAGTCATCTGTAATACTTTCAACCATAAAGATAAATTAAAACAAATTACTCAGCTTAAATAGAAAAGAGGCTCTTGGAATGAGTTAGAATATTAATTATTAATCTTCCCTCTTCTGTCTCCTCCTCTCTTCCCTCCTCTTCCCTCTCTACCTTCTACTTCTCCTTTACTTCTCATATTCTCCCTCTTTCTTTATCCTCAAAATTTATGAATATTATTTCCATGAAAGTAAAACCCCTTACATTCAGAACTACCATGAGCCTCTCTGAACCAAGAAACCTATAGAAAATAAATTTGATTTACAAATCTGTATTTAAAGTGTCATCGTTTTTAAATACATTCAAAGTGTCATTTGACCTACTTTTCAAACCTCAGACAATAATGTATCAAATTGAACTTTTACGGAGTTTGGAAATGAGGAATAGCACTATCTTCTCCTATGCAGAAATGAGAAAAACAAACAAAAAAACCTAAAACAAAGGACAAGTTTTCGAGCTACATCTCTAGTTCTAGAAAGAGTTCTGGGGTACAAAAGCAGACAATTTATTTGAAGTTCCTGGGGGTAGGAAAAGCTTTGACACATTTGAGAGCTCATTATCTGCAACCAGAGACATAAGCCATGACTATTATTGGCAGCAAATACCTAAATAGTTTTATCAGCATTGAAGCTCCCAGGTATGGGTGAGAAACTCACAAGATTTTGGGTAGAGCCACACAATGACTTCGAGCATCTGTGAGAAATGGTTCTGAACTAATGACATCAACTTTGAAAATTGGTGTGGAAAAAATATATATGTGTGTGTGTGTGTGTGTGTATACACACACACACACACACACACACACACCACACATCTTCTTTATCAATTTATCTACCAATGGACACCTAGGTTGTTTTCATACCTTAGCTATTGTAAATAATGCTGCAATGAACATAGGGGTGCATATAATTTTTTAAATTAGTGTTTTCATTTTATTTGGATACATGTCCCAAGGTGGAATTGCTGGGTCATGTAGTTGTTTTACTTTTAACTTTTTGAGGAACTTCCATACTATTTTCCATAGTGGCTGCACCAATTTACAACCCACCAAACAGTGCATGAGCGTTCACTTTTGCTGCATATAGATGATGAATTATAGAACTGCACACTTGAAACCTATATAATTGTATTAACCAATGTCATCTCAGTAAATTTAATTAAAAAATTAAAAGTAATCTTGAAAACATATTATTTTCCCTGGGTTAAAATTTAAAAAAAAATAAGACCTAAATAGAAGGATTCAGTTTTCTCCATATCTTTGTCACCACTTACTTCCTGAGCTTTTGATAAAAGCCATTCTGACAAATGTGAGATAAAAAAAAAAAAAAAAATCTTTATTTGTATTCCCTTGGTGATTTGTGATGTTGAGCATCTTTTCATGTGTTTGCTGGCCATCAGTATGTCTTATTTGGAGAAATGTCTACTTAGGTCCTCTGCTCATCTTTTAATTGTACTGTTTGGTTTCTTTTGATGTTGAGTTTATGAGCTCTTTATTTATTTTTTATATCAACCCTTTGTCAAAAATATTGTTTGCAAATATCTTCTCCCATTCAGTAGATTGCCTTTCTGTTTTGTTGATGGTTTCCTCCGTTATGCAAAAGTTTTTTAATTGATATAATCCTATTTGTTTACTTTGCTTTTATTGCCCTTGCCTGAAAGACGTATTCAAAGAAATATTGCTAAGGTCGATGTCAAAGAGGTTACATCCTATGTTTCTTCTAGGGGTTTTATGGTTTCAGATTTTACATTTAAGTTTTTATTTTAAATTTGATTTGTATATAGTCTGTAAGAAGGTAGTCCAACTTCATTTTTTTTTCAGGTATCTGTTCAATTTTTCCAACAGCATTTATTGAAGAGACTGTCTTTTACCCATTATATATTTTCCTCCCTCCTATGTTTTGATTATGTCACCGTGTAAGCATGTGCTAATTTCTGGGCTTTCTATTTTGTTCCATTGATGTGCATATCTGTTTTTGTTCTCATACCATATTATTTTATTACTATAGCTATATAGCATAGTTTGAAATCAAAGTGTGATACCTTGAACTTCATTAATCTTTCAAGATTACTTTGGCTATTCAGAGTGTTTTGGAGTTCCATACAAATTTTAGAATTATTTGTTCTAACTCTATGAAAAATGCCACTGGTATTTTGATGAGTATTTCACTGAACCTGTAGCTAGCTTTGGGTAGCCCGGACATTGTAATGATATTGATTCTTTCAATCCATGAGCATGGTATCCTTCCAGTTATTTGTGCCTGCTTCAGTTTCATTCATCAGTGTCATAGTTTTGTCCTTTTAACATCAGGCTCTCACCTTCTTTTATTTTTTTTAAATTCTTTTTTTTAAAGCAGTCTGTATTTTTTGGCACCACAAGATGCTACAGATTCATTTTGCATATTCTTTGTTCAGTACTAGAATTGTCCAGGGATTCCTGATTTATTTTATTGGAAAATAATTTTTGAAATCAGGATCTGATTTATTTTATTGGAAAATGATTTTTGAAATCAGGAGCTAGATGTGCTCATTGTTATTGGAGGTCACTTAAGTACTTGTTTCTATATTTGCTGAGAGTCTAAAAAAAGAGTATTATTGTTACAACTGTTTGTTATTTTAATAATAGAATGGCATCATCTAAACTATATTATCTATTTCATGAAAATAAAATGGGTGAGTTACAGGGAGTAGAATCATTAACAGGAGGGACACTCTAATTCTCCAAGAACTGTTTTGCCTTTAGTTAGAGAATTAAACATTAACCTCTAACTATAACTATAAACTACAATTATAACCTATAACTGATAGTGTAATTTCAGGATAAAAATGTAGGAGTAAAAAATATATTTTTGGAACTTACATTATTTTATATGGAGTTAGCACTTTTCTAGGATTGTGAAAATGCAAAAGAACTAACAGTCCCCAAGTACATAACCTGAAACAATGATTCGAAAGAATATATGCACCCTTCTGTTCATTGCAGCATTATTTACAATAGCCAAAATTTTGAAACAATCCAAGTGTCCACCAGAAGGTCATTGATCATAAAAAAATAAGGTAATCTTACCTTTTGTGGCAGCATGGATGGACTTGGAGAGTATTATGCTAATGAAATAAGCCAGTCAGAGAAAGACAAGTACCATATGATTTCACTTATATGTAGAATCTAATTAATAAAATAAATAGAAACAGACTCATAGATACAGAGAATAGATGGACTGTTGTCAGAGAGGAGGAGGGAAATTTTGGAGGCTAGGTGAAAAAGGTGAAGAGACTAAGAAAAAAAATTTAAATTCATGCCTGCCTTCATTAGACCATTAAAATCAAGAATAAAAATAAGTCTATCATTCAATCCATAATATTACTTCTTTCAAATAATATAAATATGTATATATTTCAACTCACAGAAGTCATACATTTTTAACATATAGTTCCAACTAAACAAGAAAGACAACTTATCCCTCTCCTTTACTTCTTTGCAAGCTTTTGCTTCTAGAATATCACTAAAAACTCTGGAGACCTATGATAAATGTTGTGATTTTCCTTGAATTGAAATGTCTGTAGATATGTGGTATCGTCACCCTTTGATCTTATAGCCACTCGTCACCCATAAACAATATGGCATAGAAATTGCAAGGATTCCACATCCTTTAATCTTTCATCCTTTTTGTTTTCCTTTTTGCCCCCTAGTTAAGGCTGGATACTACTAGTAAATAAATTCCGATTCTCCTATATACAAATTCCCCTCCGAGGCAAGTAGAATTTCCAGAGGCTGGCTCGACTCTAGGCTATAACTGCAGACTATAGAACCCAGGATGAATTTAGGGTCTCATAGAAAAAAACTTTGGTATCAATCCAAAGAGCTTAGACAGATAAGCAAAAGCCAAACTAAGTTCAATAGCACAACAATTTTGTAAAGACTCTAGAAGAAGAGTCAGAGAGTTTTAGATATAAGGTAGATGGCGCTCTTGGAGTCTATCATGGATATATATGTATGTATGTATGGACATATGTGGGTAGGTATTGTGTACACTGTCTCAGATATGGACAAGGAGAGAGTTTTTAAGGACAACAACCTATGGGTGTTCTAAATTCTTCTATCCCTTCAACCTGCTATTTTGTCAATCACAACAGTTTGGGAGATTTGTATATCTATCTCATCAAAGTTGTGTTTTACATCTTTTTCCACAAAAATCTTAAGGCAATGTTTCTCAAATATCTTGCCCTTGATAATGAGGAAGTGAAGATAGTGGTTGTTAAGGTATACATAGAGACAGAGAGAGAGAGGGAGAGAGGAACAGGGAGAGAGGGAGATAAACAGACAGATATGAACTATTTGCAATGCATCTTTATGCCAGAGCCTATAAATCATCTAAATAACTCTGAAAAAATAGCCTAAAACTAATATCATTAGTAAAGTGTCATGGGAAAACTCAAGAACCATTAACTAGGTGAAAAGTCATTATGCAACCCTAGTTTTTTTATGTGTTTGCTTTATTTTTAGTTTCAATATATATGCCTTTTATTGTTAAAATCATTGAACTTGACTATGTATCTCTTGATGTACATGTGCCTTTGGTCTTCAAGAAGTTCACCTTCTTGGCAGTGAAGTTGATTCATTCTTTGTTAAGAACCATTTTACTGTGGACTCCTGAAGTTCAATACTTATTGAGTGCCTTCCCTTCAAAGCACTATTCTGTAACATATACTTCATCGTTAGCCTGTTTACATTTAAAAGCACTTGGGCTCAGGCCAAACTCATTGTGACAATGAGTTTCCTTGTCATGGCTGTGCTCTCGCAGCAGCGTTTTAGGGGGATGTATTCTGTATTGCAATAAATGATGACTTCAGACAAGTCTGAGTATAATTCCCTGGCAATCAAGCATCTTAGATTTCTGGAAAGGGTGCTGTATGGCCTGAACTGTTTTAAACATACAATAATCAAACTGATCCAAGGACAAGTTTAGATGATGTATTCCTGCACCTGAAAGCCTCAAATCATTTTGGGGGGGAAAAAAGTGCATCATTAGCACTACTTTAGAATATATTTTTAGATAGTCTAGTGGTCAGCATCAAATCTTTACTTTATTCCCTTTTCTACATAATTGTTACATAATAATATGGTTTTTATTTTTATCAATTATGTACGATAATAACTATGAGTCAGCCAATCTAACTCTAGTCCTTCACAATTTTCTCATGGTTCTTTTTTATGGCATGTTAAGTGTCATTGTAAATTCGAGAGGATTTGCAGCATGGTGAGCTGATGGGTTGCAATATATAAGAATGTGTGTGGAACAGGAATAAACATACTTCCACGGACTAAATAGGAAGTCCCTATGGGGTGTATACGGTTATGTGATTACAATCATATGAAGTTCCTACATACTATCTTTAGAAGTCTACCCTTTGAATTTTTATTTATAGATTAGATCTCATAAATGTAGGACACAAAAAATGCAGCTATTTGTAGTTTAGAATTGTTCTTTGGAGACTCCTTTCTGTGCACGACAATATTTTTACACACTATATGATTATTTGCTACAGCTTTTATATTTAATAGCTATGATGATTGCTAAATGATCCTTAACATTTTTCTCATTTAATTCTAAATTTTATATACAGTACATGGATTACTAAACATTTTCTACATTTTATTATATTTATAAAATGTGTTGGCCAATGCATAAATCCTACTTAGTGCCTCTTAGCTCATTTTATATTATTTACTAAATTAAATGCAGTCTACACCCTCCTCTATGACAACCTATGTCAAGTATTTTCAAGACTTAACTTACTCATTTGAATTTCTCCCCACAGTTTCTTTTTGTTAGCTTAGTCTCATACTTAGAACTCCCACCAACTATTACTTTCAACTTATTTTTGAACAGATTTTTTGAGGTATGTTATTCCAGATATCTAGATACTCAGTATTTCAAACCAAGCAAAACTACCTGAATATAGATCATTTTAGGAAACAGGAAGAGCAAGCATGCCTTCATAACTTATATTCTGTCTCACAGAGCACCCAAAAGAAAACACTGATTAATCTTGAGGACTCCTTTCTCTTAAATGTATCCACTTTCCCAGTTTTTTCCTCCTCACTTGGTCTTATTCCAATCACAGTTGATTTTTCTGTCAAAAATCTAGTTAGTATAAAAGTTTAAACTCATTAATGCACCATCTAGGACACCGTACATGTAATTAAAAACAATAGTGTGTTTTTAAATCTATTGCATTCACCTTCTAGAAAGAACTGCTTTTTGAGTCCTCCCAACCTGCCACTCCCACCATCCATTCCATAAATCAAAACCTCAAACACAATTTTATTGCCATATTAGCGTCAGTAAGGACAACACATCTCTGAAAATAACTAATAAAAGTTAATTTTTTTATTAGTTATTCAATCAAGAGCCTGTTTTCTGGTAAACTCAGAAGGTAATCTAAATCAGCATGCTTTAACAAAGCATTTCATTTAATCTTAATTAATACTTCATTGCAGCTTTCAGCATTTCATTCTAGGTGAGTCATTCTAAGGCTTGTAGGATCAAATTAGCAGGCAATCAATAAAAATTGTTTGAATTTTTTTTTGTAAATTCAATGAGAATCACATTAGTTAAAAAACAGAAAGCCTTGATTAATCAAGTAATCATTGTATGTTTCTAAAGTTTAAAAACAAGTAATTTTTTATTTTAATATTTAAGTGTTCTTTTTACCTTAAGTATTTCAGACACACAGCATAGGCATATATCTGCAGAAAGCACTGAGCGGTAAACAAAAGTTAGTCCTGAGTTATCTATTGCAGAGTAACCAAGAGACCTCACTTAACAGGACTGGAGAAGCCAGGGTGGGGAGCTTTGAGAAAACAACTGATCAATTTAAAATTTCTCTGGAAGAGACACTTCAAGGAATGGGGCAAAGACTGCTCCTCTAATTGGAGAACAAATAGTTGAAGATCAGAATATAACAACCAACTTTTGTTTGGTATTAAACTAATTACTGGCCTCCCTCCTCATTTTCAAACACTTAAATAATTTAGTTTGCGTCCTTGTGTTTTATCTTCTCTGTTTATGTAAAGAATGGGTTATAAGCTGTTACTCTGACTCCTTGCTAGAGACAGATTTGGGTTTGGACTTCTGCAATGTATCGTGCAATTCTGTCTCTTCCACAACTTGTCTCCCTTCATTTTTTCCATTAATACCTAAAATTCCAATTGCCTTATTTCACTCTAAGCTGACCCATTCTGAAGCAATTCTGGTCCTGGGTTATTTTGCTCTTATATTTTCAACCTCTACCTAAACTTATATATATTTCTCACAGATATTCACATGCTCAAATTTGTCTCATCATAAAAAAATAAAATAAAATGAACTTATTCTGTAACCTAACAAACACCATTAGCTATTGTCTTATCCCTTTCTTTCTCCAAGTTCTGAGGTGCTGGGCTCATAAAACTGACATTAATGTCAATATTTCCCACGAGATTGGCACTTCTTCAACAATTTTTGTCAAAAAATTACAAGATCTAATAACTTGCGGAACATTTGGATTAAATAAATAAAACACTTTTTTGTTGCAAGATTACTCAGAACCTTAATATGAAAATGTTTATTATAAACTTACATGGTGTTTTCTAATGACTATGAAAACTATTATTCATTATTTATTCATACATTTATTCATTTATGTACTAATTCACTCATGCATTGATTCAAAAATTCTAATATACATGTACAGCCTCTAATTTTTCACTTTAGATATTTACCTTACCCTAGCAAATTGCACATTTTGCTACCTAAAATCTTTTCAATACGTTATGGGAATTGTCAATGCCATCTTGCAAAGCATAATGACGTTTCACTCAATGATGGGTCACATATATGACTATGGTTCCGTAAGATTATAATATAACCGAAAAATTCCTATGTGCTAGTGACCTCACAGTCATTGTAACGTCTTGGTGCAATGCATTACTCATCTGTTAGTAGTGATGCTGGTGTAAACAGACCTCCTGCAGTGCTCTATAAAAGTATAGCATACACAATTACGGTAGGAGGCTATACCATCTAGGTTTGTTTAAGTACACTCTGTGATGTTCACACACTGGAGAATCATCTAAGGATGCATTTCTCAGAATGTGTCCCCCTTGATAAGTGATGCATGTCTTCAAAATTGTGGGGAAAAGAAAATAAGGGCTAATGGTCTTTCCAGTCTTAAGTTACTGCACTGCAGTATTTTATACCAGTGATAGGTCTCACTGTCTCTCTGTCTCTCTGTCTCTGTTCTCTTCTACGTTTCTGTAGTTCCTACTTAATCTTCTTGGCAGGTTTCTTTATCTTTTTACCTGTTGATGTTCACAAAAGGCTGGTCTCATTCTCTGGATTATCTAATGTGTTCTCTTTTTTTTTTTTAGGTATCTGTATTCTCAAGACAGTAAAATTGCTATATCCAAAAATGTTTTGTCTTCTGACTCACATATCCAGCTGCTTATATCTCTTTCTGGGTTTTCCTGGGAAATCCACAGATTGAATGTGTTTAAAAAATATCTATTTTTCTTCTATATCTGACATATGGCATTACCATCTGTTCACTCACCCATCAGAAACCTGAAAATCCTTCTTTTCCTCTTCACTCAAATCTTAACACAAATATGTAACTGTTTAATTTGCTTTATTTTTTTGATATCTTGCAATTCCATCTTATGTGAAACTTAAAGTCTACAGACTTAGTTAAGTCTCCTACCCATTTCTTGATTATTGCTGGAGATTTCACAGAGCTTTTACTTTCCTAGGTCTTAGCACATTAAATGGCTCTCAGAATTTTCTAAGTCAAACAGAAATCTGACCATTATTCTGTGCTACTTAAATCCTTCAATAATAACTATTATACAGAGAATAGTCCAAAGGTGTTTTTTTTACAGGTAAAACAATATTTCATTCTTACATTATTGCCCATAAATTTGATTCTCCCCAATTATTAGCTGAGTCCTATTTGCCCTCCCATTTAAACAAGGTGGGCCACCGTGACTGATTCTGTAAAGAGAAGAGCACAAATGATGCTGCTCATCCTTGGGAACCAGCTACCATACTGTGAGACAAGGCTACCTGGATAGGCCACATATATGTCTTCAAACAAACATCCTCACCTAAGGTCCAAATTGAAAACCAGAAGCAATGGTAATGTGTGAGTGATCACATTTGCGTGAATAGACTTTCAGATATTAATAAACCCCCAGGTATTGAGTCACCCCCATAAAACATAATGAATGAAGTTAATAGGAACACTGTGAAGTCATTTTAGAGGTCAAGAAATAGAACACCGACAGCACCCCAAAAGCAATCTCATTACTACCCTCTCATTTTTCCAAAGTAGTACTTACTATCTAAATTTTGCTGTATTTCAATTTTACATAAATTGCTCCAGATGGCAAGTACATTTTTTGTTGCAAGTTTTATTTGCTCAATTAAATCAATTAATTTTAATAAAATTTATTCATTGTTGCCTATGATTTGGTTCATTTTCATTATACTATATTATAGCACTATTTGAGTAGATTATGATTTATTTATGCTTTGGGCTGTTTATGAATATTTGGTTTGCTATAAATATATTTTGCATATGTTTATTGATGCAAATGTTCAGTATGTATTTTGGATATACCTGACAGTATATTTGTTTTTTCATAAGTAAATATTCCTTTAACTTTAATGGATAACAGCAAACAGTATTTCAAAGAAAGTTTATCCCCACAACACTATGAGAGTGCTGGTGCTCCACAATCTCACCATCTTTTGGTATGGCCATCCAAACACATAAGAATTTCATAATTATCCCTTTATTATTGATGCCTAGGTTTTTTGGGTTGTGTCTAAAGAACATATTCTCCATGATATCAATCATTTGAACTTTAGTGAGGATTATTAAATGGCTCAGCATATAATCAATTTGATAAATATTCCATATGTGCATTAAAATAAGCATTCTACAGTTGTTGGACGACTTGTTTTATACAGAAACACACACTATCAATTATATATTATATTAATTTTATAATTTTACATTAATTAAATTTTAGGTAATAAGACATATATAAAATCTTGTCCAAGGGCTATTGAATTGTCTGTTTCACCTTTTAATTTAATAAATTGTCACTTGTATATTTTGATGCTATTTTATAGGTGGACACAAATTTGAAATATTTGCATTTTACTGGTGAATAAAATTTTTAATTCTTATGAAGTATCCTTCTCTATATTTCTCAAAGCCTTTTATTATTATTATTATTATTTTAATTTTTAAAATTTAGGTTCTTAGAGCCAATAGCTATCAGAGATCAACTTAATCTAATTCTGTGACTGACATGGAATCTGGAACTGGGCTATCCTCTCTGCAACTACTATGTCTCCTAGGATGTGTCCTTTTGATTTGTGGGAGTTTAACATGCAAACTCCTTGGTATGTTTTGTCCAACTTTTGTTTTCCTAGAACTGAATAGGTTTACCTATTCAGCCTTTTAATCTCCCCTTTCTTTCTTTCTTTCTTTCTTTCTTTCTTTCTTTCTTTCTTTCTTTCTTTCTTTCTTTCTTTCTTTCTTTCTTTCTTTCTTTCTTTCTTTCTTTCTTTCTTTCTTTCCTTCTTTCTTTTTCTTTCTTTCTTTCTTTCTTTCTTCTTTCTTTCTCCCTTCCTTCCTTCCTTCCTCCCTCCCTCCCTCCCTCCCTCCCTCCCTCCCTCCCTTCCTTCCTTCCTTCCTTCCTTCCTTCCTTCCTTCCTTCCTTCCTTCCTTCCTTCTTTTCTTTTTTTTTTTCTTTCTTTCTTTTTTGGTTGGGGAGGTAGGAGGAATGGGGCAACAAGGGTGAGAGAAATAGGCAAAGAGGCTAATGGGATAGTGGCACTTAATAACATTCTCACCTGTCCATGTTTCCCACTTTTTAAAAACTATTTGTTGGTAATTGTTTACTGCCATGTTAGAGTTCCAATTAATTTAGGCAAATGATTATTATATCTCTACTTGTCTTATGTGGGGGACATTACCTAGTTTGTCATTACCAGAAACAGCATTGCATTTATTAATTTATAGAGTCAATGATATTTTAGGATTTTTTTCAACTTATTTACACCTTCTTTGTTCACCATATCTTCCTGAATTTCAGACTTCGGACAAGGGAATACTTTCCCTTTCTCTAAAGTACATATTTCAGAATTTTCTTGAATGAGAGTCTATTGGTAACAAAATGTCAGTTTTTGTTAGTATAACATTGCCTCTTTTCCACTCTAATTTTTGAAAGATGCTTACATGGGTGATACATTTTTGATTTGCTATTTTATTTTATTTTATTGGATATTGCATATTCTCACATAGCTTCCACTTTTGTACTTGAAAAATTGGAATCTTATTTTTATTTCTTTGACTATAATCTTTCTTTTCTCTGTGTATATTTTAAAGTCTTCCCACATAATGTGCTATTATAAAGTTACCCAAAGGCTTATTATGATGAGATTTTTTATCTTGCTTTTGATTCTTTGGAATTTATGATTAAGAGGATTAGTATTTTTCATAAGTTCTGGAACATTCTCTTATTATCTCTGCAAATACTGCCTTTATAGTCATCCTTTCTTTCCTCTATTTCTATAACTCCATTTGAACCTATATGAGACCTCATTTTATCCAAAATTTCTCTAAATTTATCTTTTATATTTTCTATGGTTTTGTCTTTCTACATTGTTTCATATAGATATTTTTTAGCTATATCTCTGAGTTCACTAATTCTTTATTTTGCTTTATAGTCGGCCTTTAAACCCATCCATTGAAGTTTTGTTTCTTTTTTATAATAGGTTTAATCCTTTTTGTTGAAAGTATTACAGATGTCTCTTTTTTCCCCTGTTGGCTCCCTCCACCCGGCTCCTCTCCCCTCCCCAAGCCTTCTCCACACTACTGTTTGTCCATGGGCTATGCATATATGCATGTAAATTCTTTGATTAATCTCTTCCTGCCTTCTCTCTTTACTTCTGAAATATGTTAGTCTGTTGCATATTTCAGTTTCTCTGGATCTGTTTTTATTTTTTGAGAATATTATTAATCACTATTTATGTGAAAAAAAAATTGTTTGGTGTTTTCCAAATCTATTTTGCCATTTAAATATCCTCCTGCCCTATATTTATACTTAAAATTACCTTTTTATGTCCTTAAATGAAATAAATGTTTGTATAATCCACATAGTGTGAATTCGGTTGAACAATTCATAAAAGGACTGTATTACAGTTACACATTCTCATGATTACATTCCTCCATTATTGCCTAGATTTTACAAGGCACTCTGGTGAACAGTTTTGTTTCTAGTACATTTTTTCCCTTATGGTATACCTCCATGAGTACCTAATTTTCAATAAGCAACGAGGTAGTGCCCTATAAGATCTTTCATATTCTATATTTTTAAACATTTTAATTTACATTTACCATATTCTTATTCATCTTTACAGACTAGTTCAGACACAAATAACTCTACAAAGCATTTTTTGTCATGCTAATGGCCAAGGTAGAATTGACCTCGTTCACTTTTGTGCCAACAGTAAACATAATGCATATAAAAAAACTGAACCTTTAATATCTTTAAAACTTATTTTTCTAGTATCCATTTCTCCCAACAATATACAAACTTCTTAAAAACAAGACTAAGTATAATTTTTTGATTTATATTCATAACACCTAGTGATACCATTGTAATTAACTAATTATTAATAGGAAAGGAGCAAAAGGGAAGGCCAGACATTACAGGCATGTCATTTGGGCAGCTTTACCAGGAAGCTGAAACTTTGCATTCAGGAACCACTGGCCCTTCCCTGCAGATCATTGGGGGAAGGGGTCCGACAAGGGCAAGATAGGCACATGCCCAGTGAAGCTGGGGTGACATAGGAAAGCTACTTGCCTGTCAGTCCAACCTGGGCACAGGGATGGTTGGCCAGAATGGGCATGGCCACTGCAAGCCTGAAAAAACTGGGGGATACATAATGCTCTAAAGAAAAGAATTATCTCTCTTGTTGTGCTTGACTCTTGGCTCATGGGACTGTTTTTAAAAATACGTATATATATATTTTTTATTGATTTCAGAGAGAGGAAGGGAGAGGGAGAGAGAGATAGGAAACATCAATAATGAGAGTCATTGATTGGCTGCCTCCTGCGTGCCGCCTGCAGGGAGATCGAGCCCATAACCCCGGCATGTGCCCTGGATCATAGGTCAATGCTCAACTGCTGAGCCATGCCTGTTGGGCTCATGGAGCACTTTTGCTTCTGCTTCCTTGCATTTTCCAATGTTTCCTCCATAGCCATGCAGACCTGCAAATCCCACATGCAATGAACTGTTGGACTGCAGCAGGGAAACCCAAATTAAGCTAGCCTGATACTATATTGGACTCTGCAGACATGGAAAGGAAATTCTGGACACTCACTTTGATTTTAACTCTGCTAAAGACAAAATGGGACTTCTTCCTTGGCAGCTCTGAGGGAAATGAAATCTTGGAAACTCTGGAGTTTGAGCACACATAAATAAAGATTTCTACAATATCTCATCCTCCCTTGAGAGTCTCAGAAAATTTGTTTTCTCAGGATATCACAAGAAATCCACTCCTACAGGTAATCAGGGTAGATGAGGACTTCTCCCCATCAGAGACACTAGAACCACTTTTAGTTCATAAGATGTGCTCAATAAATGCTTGGATATCTATAGATTTCAAGACTGGATATGGCCCAGCTGGCACGGCTTAGTGGTTGAGTGTCCACCCATGAACCAGCAGGTCAGGGTTCGATTCTGGGTCAGGGAACATGTGTGGGTTGCAGGCTCAATCCCCAATAGAAGGTGTGCAGGAGGGAATTGATCAATGACTCTCATCATTGATGTTTCTACTTCTCTCTCTCTCCTTTCCTCTCTCTGAAATCAATAAAAACATATTTTAAAAAATGACTGGATATGGAAATAACTTCCATTTCTGATTCACAAAGAAGTCTATTAGACTTCCTATGCTTTATTCATTAGTGCATCCAAATAGTATTTTGTTATTTTTTAAATGGCTTCTATGGTTTGAATAGAAACTTGCTCTAGATACTGTAGACTAGAATATCTCATTCAATTTTTAAAAATTTCTCAGTGCCTAAAACATGCCATACTCTATTCAGGTGCTAGCATTGCAGCAGTAACTATTAAAAGTAAGTGTGAAGCGTGTGAATAAAAACCAAGATTCTTTTCTCTTTCCTTTCCTGTACCTCATTTTCTTCTGACCCTTAGATAAAATCTAGGGCAAGTCCTATGATTTATGTAGTCGTGCTCAGATGATAAAAATATCTCCTGTCATTTTTTATCAAACATGTAATTTTATTTCAGAAACAGCCAAATCTACAAATTTTATTTGAATACAATGTTTTCTTCCTGCTCCACTTTGCCTGCAGTGTGAAAAGGGGGTCATGATTGGATTCTTCATTATTTCTTTAGCTAAGCTTTTTACACCAGTCTTCCTATGCCAAAGAGGAGTAGGAAACCAGGAAAAGTCTTATTAGATTAATATTGCTTAAAAAACTGATTTCCTCTGGCTGTAACAGATACTGAGAAATACTATTTCTCCTTCAGAGTGCTTTGTGGGCTCATTGCAGACATCCTGAAATTGCTCATCACTTGTCTAGTGCACTTTATAGTACGTGAGTACTCCACTGTACAGTGGCCACTTGTTCCTCTCCACATGGCTTCTTATTAGAGTAGTCCACTTATACTCGGAGGGCCCTTATGAGGATCCATAGTCAAGGAAATCTGAGTCAAAATCATTTAAGACAGTTGCAGACAAGTTCCCTCCCTCTCTCTCTCTCTCTCTCCTTTCCCTCCTCTTTCTTTTCACATGGCCACATTTGATCTTTGGGAAACACACTTTTGAATCTATAGCTACAACAATATTGTAAGTTGTCTAAATGCAACCCTCTACTCTGTTGGCACATGTAATTTCAGTCAAATTCTCATCCTTTATATCTCTTATGCATGTATTAGTTTATAGCATCCCTCAAATGCCAGAAGATATATATCAAACTCTCCAAATGGTCTATTTGAAGCCTCCCTCACCACGCTTAAAGGAGTAACCTTTCCTCCTTTCCATATCAGGTTATGAATTGTTATTCAAGTGAAAATTTTCTGCAAAGAAATATCTCGAATTTCCAAACTCCTTTTAGAATCATCAGTTTTATAGCCAGAAAATGAGTGATAATTACAAAACCTATTTTTATCTATCTCCTAAGCAAATTCAATATTGGTCGCTTACAGTAGTCTTTAGAAAATAAAAATATTCAGTACCTGTTATCTTAGAATCTCAGCTCTTTCTCCCTTCCTTCCTTCCTTCCTTCCTTCCTTCCTTCCTTCCTTCCTTCCTTCCTTCCTTCCTTCCTTCCTTCCTCCCTCCCTCCCTCCCTCCCTCCCTCCCTCCCTCTCTCTCTCTCTCTCTCTTTCTCTCTTTCTCTCTCTCTCTCTCTCTCTCTCTCTTCTCTCTCTCTCTCTTTCTCTCTTTCTCTCTTTCTCTCTTTCTTTCTTTCTTCTTCCTTTTTCTTTCTTTCTTTCATCCTCACGCTAGGACCCACAGATGCCCGACCAGGTGGACCAGGGTGGGGGATCGAGCCTGCAACAGAGATACATGCCCTTGACCTGAATCGAACCTGAGACCCTTCAGTAGGAGGGCTGATACTTTAACCACTGAGCCAATCTGGCTAGGGCAAGAATTTTGTTTTTATCATCCATTTATGAAATGCTGACTAGAAGCATACTACAATGAAGTTGACATTCTAGGAGAAAATAATTGGTATACAATTAATTGCTAACAATAGTATACTTGCTTTAATATACACATAAACTATGCACTCTGAAGCCAGCACAAGTGGGAGAATAACTGTCTGGTTATGTGAAATAATGTTCAAAGGGCAAACAATATTTGAGGAAAATATTTGAAAGCTGTGTAGAAGTGTGGCTGGAATAGAATAGCCAAAGATTACCAAAGCAGAGTGACCTCTATGTTCAAAGGCAAATAGTAGTAAGAGAGCAATATTGGTTTGGAGGAATAAAAGAAAAGCTTTGGTGTCTATAATGAGTGGTGCATGAGATGTGGTGACAGAAAGAAGTGATGAATAGAAATGATGCTGGGTAGGTATTTTGGACAAGATGTACATAGTTTTATCCCACGTTTTTAGACAATGGGGGTTTATAATCAGGAGAGTAATAGGATGAGATTTGGATGAAAGTATTTCTCAAGATGTACTGCATGGAAAAATAATGGAGAAGAAGTGGAGGATCCTAGACAAGGTCCTCAGAAACAGGCTTTATAATTAAATTTTGAGATAGTTAGTATTAGCTTATCATGTATACAAGTCTATTGAATGGTCTGAGAATTTTTTAAATTTTCAAAAAATTTATCTTTATTGTTGAAAGTATTGCAGATGTCCCCCTTTTTTCCCCTCACTTATCCCCTCTGGCCCACATTCACCCCACCCAGGCCTTCCACACACTATTGTCCGTGTCCATGGGTTATTCATGTATGCATATTAGTTCTTTGATTAATCTCTCCCCACCCTCCCCCTCCCCTACCTTCCCTCTGAGAGTCCTCAGTCAGTTCCATGCTTCTATGTACCTGGATCTATTTTGTTGATCAGTTTATTTTGTTCATTAGATTCCACATATGAGTGAGATCACGTGATATTTGTATTTCTCTCACTGGCTTATTTCACTTATCATAATACTCTCCAGGTCCATCCATGCTGTCCCAAAGGGTAAGAGGTCTCAGTTTTTACAGTCGCATAGTATTCCATGGTGTAAACATCCCACATTTTTTTATCCACTCATTTCCTGGTGGGCACTTGGGCTGTTTCCAGATTTTAGCTCTTGTAAATTGTGCTGCTATGAACATAGGGATACATAAGTTGTTTCTGACTGGTGTTTCAACTTTCTTAGGATATATTTCTAGAAGGGGGACAACTGGGTCAAATGGCAGTTCTATACTTAATTTTTGAGGAAACTCCAAACTGTTTTCCACAGTGGCTGCACCAGTCTGCATTCCCAGCAGCAGTGCACTAGGGTGCCCCTTCTCCACATCCTCACCAGCACTTGTCATTTGTTGATTTATTGATGATAAACATTTTGACAGGTGTGAAGTGATAATTCATAGTTGTTTTTATTTGTATTTCTGTTAATTAGTGACTTTGAGCATTTTTTCATACATCTCTTGGCCATCTGCATTTCCTTTTTTGGAGAAGTGTCTATTTAGGTGTTTTGCCCATTTTTAAATTGGATTGTTTGTCTTCCTTTTGTTAACTTATATGAGTTCCTTATATATTTTGGACATTAACTGTTTATCAGATGTGTCATTAGCAAATATGTTCTCCTATACAATGGGCTCCCTTTTTGTTTTGTTGATGGTTCCTTTGCTGTGGAGAAGCTTTTTATTTTGATGTAGTCCCATTTGATTATTTTCTCCTTTGTTTCTCTTGCCCTAGGAGATGTATTAGCAAGCATATTACTACTATGAGAGATAGTTGAGATTTTGCTGCCTACATTTTCTTTTAGGATTTTATATGGTTTCACATCTTACGTTTAAGTCTGTTATTCATATTGAGTTTATTGTTTTATGTGGTGTAAGTTGGTGATCTAGTTCCACTTTTTTGCATGTACCTGCCCAATTTTTCCAACACCACTTATTGATGAGACTGTCTTTACTCCATTGTATGTTCTCGCCTCTTTTGTCAAATATTAATGGAGCATAATGGCTTGGGTCATTTTCTGGGTTCTCTGTTCTCTTCCACTGATCTATATGCCTGTTCTTGTGCCAATACCAGGCTGTTTTGATCACAGCAGCTTTGTAGTTTAACTTGATATCTGGTATTTTATCCCTCCAACTTTGTTCTTCTTTCTTAAGATTGCTGTGGTTATTTGGGGTCTTTTGTGGCTCCATATAAATTTTTGGAGTATTTGTTCTAGATTTGTGAAATAAGCCACTGGTATTTTAATAAGGATTGCATTAAATCTATAGATTGCTTTGGATATTATAGACATTTTAGTGATGTTAATTCTTCCAATCCATGAACACAGTATATTCTTCTACTTGTTTATATCTTCCCTTATCTCTTTTTGCAACATCCTGTAGTTTTCTGAGTACAGGTCTGAGAATTTTTGAGGTAAAGAAACCTTTTAGCAATGAACTAATCCTGTATCAATGAAATGTGTTAGTAGCCATCATTTTAACAACAAATTATGACTTAGAGAAATATTAAATAGCAAAAAAACATCTCTTGGGTTGCCTGGTGTTAATGACATTTATGAGCATTTAGAGGCTACTTAGAAAGTGATCATAATTGTATACATGACAGATTTTGAGAGCCTTCATTAAAAGAATTATAGGTTTGATGACTCAGACTACCTATGTAGAGAATTTATTTCACTGCTGGACATGAGTGGACAATGAAAAAAGGAGTAAAATTTCACTCTGAGTGCTCCATTTTCAATTGTCTGTGACTGTCAAATCATTCACAGGTGATGAGCAAGCATAGTAAATTTATGTTTAAATTTTAATTTTTAATTAAAATATTAGTTTGATCATCTGCTCTAAATTATTTTGCATTATATTAAATCTGCTAAATACTTTTTTATTGTCTACCGGAATGTGAATCCACTAGTAATTCAATTGCTACACCTTTAGGAATTAAATCCTCATAAGACTTATCACAGCATCTCACACACACGTAAGATTCCTGTCTCAGTTTGGAAGAACTATCTCCGAATAACTTCTGAATCAAGAAGAAAATATCCATGCGTTTGGAATAAAAACCCTGCTTACAGCCAATACTCTATTAATGTTCTTAGTTACATTTTTTTTCTTTTTTTTTCTTATGTCTACAATTCTGAAAAGTGAGGATTATTCAATATTTTTTAAAAGTAGCCATGTTTACAGCTTGAAAAAAACGCACACAAAAAAATCCCTACTACTTTTTGTTAAAAAGCTATCCTTTGAGTTCTATTTCCAGTAACATTGCTGACTATATATCATGAAAAACAAAAGCTACTGGCATAAAATACATAGAAATGCTATTTCTGAATGCATAGCTGAACTCACAAGATGTTGAGGAAATCCCCAAAAGCATAAAATGAAAAATAAGCTGAAAACCACAGTGTTAAGTGAGCCCTGAAATCATGAATGTCCTGAGGGCATTTACTGAGTTCAGTAGCTGAATTTTGGGTTTGAGTGCTTGCATAAGGAATAGGAACAGGTCAGTGCTTTGGGCATGGTGAAGTAGTAATTATAAATAAGGCTTCCACCTAAAATAAGACCATTAAAGGATGCAACTTTAGGAAAGTGTGGATGTAAGAAAGTTTTCCTACAGGCAATATCAGAAACCACAATATATATTTATATCAGTGTGGGTTCAAGGAAGAATTTAAAATATAAAAAAAAGAAAAAGTTTGTTGACCATTCATAAAAATATGACTGGTTTCATGTAGATATTTGTTTAAGTTTACAATTATTGAACAGTTACTAAGTCAAAGTTTAGTTTAAATTACATTAATGTTTAATAACAATCTGTGGTTCCTGGTAGAGGAAAATCCTCCTGGGAGACACTTACGTTTGGACTCAAAGAGTATGAAAAGGTTTGAGACAAAAACTGACACAGTTAAAAAAAATCATAGGAATACATACATAATCATAGGAAATTGTAGCACATCAATCACAGTAATTATCAGAAAAAATGTCCTCAAATTAATATTCATAAATTTATGTCAATAAAATTTATACAAAAATTATGTTTATATAAAATCATACAACCTTAAACTTAGAAACTAAATATCCTTATATAATTGTTAGACAAAAGTAAACCTCTGTAATACAGCTGAAAAAGCAATTAGCAATATAGTAACTTAAATTTAGATAGCTAAAATTGCTGGGCCAGGTAAAGTTACTTTAAAAACAAGATTTTTCAGTGATTGAAGATGGCGGCAGATTTAGAGGAAGCAACACTGACACTATCCATGGACCAAACTTGAATTACAACTAAAGTATAGAAAAACCCCCTTGAATAATCAACCGCAACTGAAGGCTAGCTGGACAGCACCATCATAACCAAGGATGAAAAGTGAAGGCCACATACAGACTGGTAGGAAGAGTGGAGGTGCGAGAGGGATGGCTGGGCTCCCACAGACAGCAGCTGAAGTTCTAAAGGGATATCTCAGCTGTGGGGGTGTTCCCACTGAGACCTCTGGGGTCTAAACCCCAAGCTGGGCTTCCCAGCCAAGAGCAGAGAACTGAGAATGGTGCCCACATAACACCTGGCTGTGAAAAGCAGCAGGGTTTCTGTCTGCCAGAGAGACAGCTGGAAAAGCAGGCACCCTCTTAAAGGGCCAATGCAAAAAGTTTTGTGTGCGGCTGCTCACTTGGGCTCTGGAAGAGGGAAAGCAGAGTGGACTAGAGCCATGTGAAGAGAATCCAGGTGGACTGGTTAGGGGAAGAGATATCAAAGGGCACCCATCTGAACCCAGGTGCTGAGTCATTTCCCCATTCAACAGAGAACATAGTTCTCACACGGAAATTTACCTTCCAAGCAGCTTTTGCTTGGGGGTGGGGGGAGCAATTGCCCCATCCTGCTGGAAAACATCTGTCCCCATCTGTGGAGTTTATACAGTCTGAGGCTCCTTAAGAGACTGATAACAATCAGCCACACCACCCTGGAAAGTTTCTACAGTCTGAGGCTCATTAAAAGGCTGAATAACAGCCTCTGGGTGCTTTAAGTCTTTATCTCATTTGCTTCTGGACCCAGGGATTGAAAAAGCAGACCTTGGTGCATTGCTTGGTCTTGTCCAAACACATCCAACCTCAGGAGAGGAAACCAGAAGCTGTGGAGTGTGGAAAACTTCAAATGGTACTCAAGGCAAGTCACAAACAGAGTCTGACAGTGGTCTGCACCAGAGACCATCCAAAAAAACTGGGAGTCCTAGCATATCTAAGTAATACATAGAAACAAATACAAATAGACAGCCAAAATAGGGAGACAAAAAAAAAAAAAAAACAAGCCCCAAAGGAAAGAACAGAAGAATTCTCCAGAAGAAGAACTAAGTGAAATGGAGATAAGTAATTTATCAGATATAGAGTTCAGAATACTGATCATAAGAATGCTCAGCAGCATGAAAAAAGATATAGAAACTATGAAGGAAATTAAGAACAACATAGTAGAAATAAAACATAAAAAACATTGGAAGGAGTGAACAGTAGAATAGGGGGAGCTGAAGAATGGATCAGCAAATTAGAAGATAGAGTAGAAAAAATCACTAAATCAGAGAACCAAAAACAAAATCAATTAAAAAACAGTATACAGTTTATGGGAGCTGTGGAACAACATGAAATGTAACAATATTCCCATCCTAGGAGTGTCAGAACAGGTAGAAAATAAGCAAGAGTTAGAGAACCTGTTTGAAGAAATAATAGTAGAAAACTTCCCTGATCTGGTAAAAAAAGTCACACAAGTTCAGGAGGCACAGAGAGTCCCAAGCAAGAAGAACACAAAGAGACCCTCATCCAGACACATCATAATTAAAAAGCAAAAAATTCAAAACAAAGAGAGAATCTTAAAGGCAGCAAGAGAAAAGCAAGCTGTTACCTACAAAGGAGCTCCCAGAAGGTTGTCAGCTGACTTCTCATCAGAAACTCTACAGGCCAGAAGGGAATGGCATGAAGTATTCAAGGTAATGCAAAACAAGGATCTGAAACCAAGACTTTTCTATTCAAAATAGATGGTGAAATAAAGAGTTTTTCAGAAAAAAAAGAGTCCAAAGGGATTTATCACCACCAAACCAGCATTTCAAGAAATGTTAAAGGGGCTACTCTAATAAGAGTTGAAATAGAGAGAATGAGAAACATAGGCATAAAGAAATAAAATGGCAGTAGGTAAGTACTTATCAATAATAACCTTCAATATAAATGGATTAAATGTTCCAATCAAAAGACATAGGGTGGCTGAATGGATAATAAAACAAGACCCAAATATATGCTGTCTACGAGAGACCCGCCTCAGAACAAAAGACACACAGGCTGGAAAAAAAAAAAAAATACAAAAACTTCTGAAGGATTTTAAAGGAGAGATGGGCAGCAATACAGTCAGAGTAGGGGACTTGAACAACCCACTGGCTTTACTGGATAGGTCTTCCAGACAAAAAAAATCAACAAGAAAACAGTGACTCTAACTGACACACTAAATCAGATGGATTTAATTGACATTTACAGAACATTCCGCTTCAAATCTGCAGAACAGGCATTCTCCTCAAGTGCACATGGGACATTCTCAAAGATACACCACATGTTAGGTCACAAAATAAGTCTCTATTAGTTCAAGAAGACTGAAATCATATCAAGCACCTTCTTGGACATTTACACAATGGAATACTATGCAGCTGTAAAAACAGAGGATCCTTTTTTCTTTGAGGCAGCTTCTTGGGACCTAGAGAGCACTATGCTAAACAAAATAAGCCATTCAGAGAAAGACGAATGTCACAAGATCTTTCTCATATGAACAAAATAAACTTAAACTAATGAACAAAATAGATCCAGAGACATAGAAGCAAGGAACAGACTGACAAATTTCAGAGGGAAGTGGAGGTGGGTGAGGAGATCAACATAAGAATTTATATGCATATATGCATGACCCAAGGACACAGACAATAGTGGGGTAAAGGCTGGAGGGAGGGCTACAGGGTGGAATGGATCAATGGGGGGAAAAGGGGGACATTTGTAATACTTTCAACAATAAAGATAATTTTTTTAAAAAATAAGATTTTTTCAAATTAATAATTATCCAAATATATATGAGCTCTTGCAGATATTTTTAAAAATCCACTAATTATATGAGGCTAGTATAAACTAGATAAAACACAGAAAAACAGAAGAATAAAAAATCTCTAGCTTAGCCAGTGTTGCTCAGTTGGTTGAGTGTCATCTGTTGCACCAAGAGGTTGCCAGTTCGATTCCCATCAGGGCACTTGCTCAAGTTGCCAGTTCAATCCTAAATAAGGAGTGTTCAGGAGGCAACCAATCTTTGATCAATGTTTCTCTGTCATCAATGTTTCTATCTCTCTCTCTCCCCATCTCCCTTCCTTTCTCTAAAAAAATCAATAAAACCATATTTTTAAAATCTCTAACCTACTCTCTATATGCACATAGAGGCAAAATTCTTAAAAAAGAAGATTATTCAGCCACATAATTATTCAGCCACTGTAAGGAAAAAAGATAAAAAGATAAAATTTCTTAGGACACCAGGAGTAGAAGAGAGCTTCCTTGGGGGAAAAGAGGTATATATTATAAATATTATAAACTTACCATTAGTATTATATGTAATATTAATGTATACTAGAAACATTCTTTTAAAATCAGGAAAAAATTAAGATTCTTGTTCATATTTAGCATTGTACAAAGAATACTAGTTGTTATGTCAAGACAAGAAGGAATAACTAAAGCATGAATTGCAAAGTTAGAAGTAAAACTGAGCCCAGTCATCATGGTTCAGTGGTTGGGTGTCAACCTATGAACCAGGAGGTCATTATTTGATTCCTGGTTTGTGCCCAGACCCGGTTGCAGGCTCCATCCCCTGTGAACGGTGTGCAGGAGGCAGCTGATCAATGACTCTCTCATCACTGATGTTTCTATCTCTCTTCCTCTCCTTTCCTCTCTCTGAAATCAATAAAAAACATATTTAAAAAAAGTAGAATTGATTCAAATTACTTAAAAATGTATGCTATTGAAAATAATATGATTGTCTACTCAGAGACTCAAATAAACTAAAAAAGGATATAAAATTTTAGAAAAAATTAAATAATTGCTGTATAAAAAGTTAATTTATGACACTAAATATATACTTATATATCAGCAAGAAGTAGCTAGAAAATGTAATAAAAGACATTTTTAATAACAATAAATCACCTACTTGATTTTTATGGGCCAAATTCCCTTCATGAGAAAATGTGTCTGCCATTTTTATACCTGTTTATCATTGATATTTCATCTTGGCTACTCATAATCTTTCCTTTGGCTCAAATCGCTGTTGCTCACATTCTTCGTTTGTATTATAAGGTAAAATTAGAGTCATAGACTTTAATTACTTAATTAGACTTTAGCTAGTTTAATTAGATTTTAATTAGGTTTATTAGACTTTAATTAGTTGAGTGTGGGATAAGAAGGTAGACAATCATTTTCTCAGAAATCAACTACAGGGTTTCCCAAAAACATGTATATACATTTTAACAGCTAATATCTCAATTTTGAAAATGAAATGTATTTTAATAAATACTGCCTTTTAATTATTCAAAGTGTATGCATACATTTTGGGGGACACCCTATATGAAGGTGAAAAAAAGTCAAAAAATATTTTAGCATTGTGAAAACTGACCAAAGACATACAAACATTTATGCATAAAAATTGCTAAAGTTTGCATAGAAAGAGGGTGATTCTGTAGTATTCGTACTTAGGGTTGTTTTCATGCCTCACTTCCAACTCTGTGCAGTCCAACAACACAATGTGTGTGTGTGTGTGTGTGTGTGTGTGTGTGAGAGAGAGAGAGAGAGAGAGAGAGAGAAAGAGAAGGTGTGACACTGCTTGGAAAAAACTAAAAGAAAAGGAAGACTTCAAAATGGTTTGGACTTTGAATGCATTCTACAGAACACATACAGAACTGTCTTCAGAGAATGTAAACCCTGTTGACTTGGGCACTCTCTTTTTTCCACTTGTGGCTGAACACAGGCTGTGTAGATCCAGAGACGACCATAAAAAGCAGGCTTAAAATAAGCATAAGAAAATAAACTGATCAAGAGATTTACAATCAGATATATCATAGGTAAGCTCATAAACTTCAAAGGGGGGAAGAAACAAATTTTAGAAGCAACAAAAGAAAATTCATTATGTACAAGAGAAAAATATAATTAATGATTGAATTTCTATCAGAAAAAAAAATAGAGACCCAAAGGAAGCAGAAAGACATTTTTTTTAAGAGTGGAAAGAAAATAATCTGTCAATTATGTATCTAGAAAATCTACCTTTAAAATACAAAGGTAAAATAATGATATATTTAGATTTAAAAAAAAATAAAACTGAAAGAATTTATTGCTATTAAATCTGTCTTACAAGTAACACTAAAATATGCCTAATAGACTAAAATAAAATGAGGCCAGAAAATAAATTAAATTCATGAATAAAAATGAAGAATATTAGATATGGCAAATGTAGGATAAGTATAAAAGAATTTATACACATATTTTTTATTTGTTTCATTAATCTTATAAGATTGTATAGAGCAACAAATGTAACATTCTGTTGTGGGGCTTATAACATGTAGATTTAATGTATATGATAATAACTTACAAAGGAGGGGGAAGAAAACATTGAAACAATGTTTTTATATTTTAAAAGAATTAGGTCAGTGTTATTCTAAAGTAGGATAGAACAAATTAAAATCTATTTTTTAATTTCTCAAACAATGACTAAGAAAATTGATGGAAAAGGGCTAAAAATAAACACAAGAAATAAAATAGTGGACACAGAAAAGGACACAAAAAGAGAAAGAATGAAACAAGAAAGTTGTCAATAAAATAGAAAGCAAAGAGTAAATGTCTGAAATCCAACCATAACAGTAATACCTTAAGAATAAATGGACTAAACATTCCATTCAAAAAAAGGAGAGATTGACACTCTTGATTAAAAAAAAATGACTCAAATATATGCTGCTAGAAGAAGAATGACTTAGATACAAAGACAGAACAAGCTGAAAATTAAAATATGAAAAAAATTGATCATGTAAAGGGTATACATTAGAGAGATGGGATGATTATATAAATATCAGAATAAAATCGTCCCTGAGATAAGAAATATTAAAGAGAAAAATCATTTATAAAATGGCCAGTACATCATTAGGATATAACAATTGTATATACATTTAACAATAGAACTATGAAGCCAAAACTGACATTTTAAAAAAATGGACAATTAAAAAATAATAGTTACAGATTTCAATATGCCACTCTCAAAAAAATGATAAAACAACTAGATAGAAAATCAGCAAGGGAATAAAAAATGAACTATGTTATTGACATATTTAATAAAAAGCCCACCCAATGACTGCAGAAAACACATTCTTGTAAGTATAAATGGAACTTATTCTAGAGATGCCAAATGCTGGACAACGCATACACACAAAAATAATCTCAATAAATACAAAAAACATTAAGTCATACAAAATGAAATTGAACGCCTGGGAAAACCTGTAATACTTGGAGGTTAAACATACTCTTATATAACCCATGATTAAAAATTGCTAGCACAGGATAAGTTAAAGTATATTTGAAATTGTATGATAATGAAAATATAGCATATCAAAATTTATCAGCTGCAGCTAAAGCAGTGGTCAGAGAAAAATTCATAGTTTTAATCTCTTAGATCAGTAGAGGAGAAATGACTCAAATCAAGAAACTAAGCTTTCACTACAGGAAAGTAGGGGGGAAAAAGATCAAGTCTAAAGCAAGCAAGAAAAATAGAAAAATAAAAATTAGAGCAGAAATCAATGATATGGAAAAGAGAAAACAATACACAAAAATCAATAAACCAAATGATGTTTTTTAAAAAAGAGAAGCCAAGAAAATTGTCAATCAGCATACTGAACAAGAAAATAATTCAAAATTAGAGATAAAACAGGGGAAGTCACTAAAAACCCTATAGAATTTAAAAGAATTATAATGACATATTATGAACAGCATCATGTCAACAAGTAGGTTAACTTTGATAAAATTGACAAATTCCTGAAAGGAACAAATTTCAAAATTTGACTAAAGAAAACATGAAAAATTGGAATAGACTGGCAAGTGAAAAATTGAAATAGTGATTTTAAATCTTCCTACAAAGATAAGCCCTAAACCAGATGGCTTCACTAGAAAACTCTATGAAATATTTAAAGAAATAATACGACTTCCAAAAGTCTTTCAGAAAGCAGAGTATGAATGAGCATTTCCCAACTCATCTTATGAAGCCAGTATTACCATTACACCATTGACAGACAATGATACTGCAATAAATAAAATTACCAATCAATAGACCTTATGAAAATAGATGCAAAATTCTTAATAAAATATTAGCAACTGAATCCAGCAACATATAAAAATAATTATAAATTGTAATCAATTATAATTTCTACCAGGAATGCAAGGTTAATTCACCATCAAAAAATAGAATAAATGACAAAAACATATGATCTTTCCAATAGACTCAGCAAAAGCATTTGGCAAGTTCTTCTTTTATAATAACAACACTTACACTATGAATAGAAGAAAAATTTCTCAACCTGATGATGCTCTTTTTTGAAAGACCTGTAAATAATATTATACAAAATAGTGATTGAAAACTTTCCCACTGTTTGGGAATAAGAAAAGAATGTTGACTTTTGACATTTCTATTCAACATTATACTGGTAGCTCTAGCTAATGCAAGGAGAAAAGGAAAGAAAATAAAGGAAATAAAAGAAAATGAAAAGGGAGAGAGTGAGGAAGGGAAGGAAGGAAGGAAGGAAGGAAGGAAGGAAGGAAGGAAGGAAGGAAGGAAGGAAGGAAGGAAGGAAGGAAGGGATACAGAGAGACAGAAACAGGTGTGTGTGTGTGTGTGTGTGTGTGTTTGAGAGAGAAGTGATTATATGTGTAAATACTAAGGAATCCACAAAAATATTACTAGAACTAATTAAAGAGGTTACAAAACACGATAAATATATTAAAATAAAATTTATATTAGCAATAAACAATCCAAAAATAATACCAAGAAAACTCTTGATAATAACATCAAAATTAATAAAAGTAAGAACCATAAAAGTACATGCCATATTTATACACTGAAATCCATAAAATATTGCTGAGAGAATATCAAGAAAATGTAAACAAGTAAGTATAGAGATCCTCCATGTCCATGGGTTGGAATGTTCAATATGGTTAAGCTGACAATTATGTCCAAATTGATCTATATATTCAACATAATTATTATCAAAATTTCAGCAGCAATTTTTGTACAAATTGATTAGCTAACCTTAATATATTTACAGAAATTCAAAAGCGCTAAGTATTTATAGAGAGGAGAAGATTTGAAGAATTTATACTACTGGATTTTTAAAGTAACCATAAAGCCACAGTAATAAAAACACATCAATAGAACAAAAGTAAGAGTCCAAACAAACCCTGAGATTCATGATGAATTGATTTTTGACACAATGCCAAGAAAAATTCAATTGAGAAAAGGATAGTGTTTTCGATAAAATGTTCTGAGACCATTTTTTTTTTTATCCAAATGCAGTAACATGAACTTAGACACTTCCCACAGTACACAAAATTAATTTAAAATGGATCATTGACCTGAATGTAATGGAGAAAATACTAAAACTGCTACATGGAAACTAAGGATAAAACCTTCATGACCTTGGGATGAGTAAAGATTTCTTAAATATGGTAACAAAAGTATGAATGTTAAAAAGGGGCAAAAAAACCCAAAACTTGGACTTTATTAGAGTTAAAACTTTTATACATTAAAAGACACCATTAAGTAAATAAAAACACAAGCTACAGACAGGGAGAATATATTTGCAATACCCCCAGGGGTTTCTCCTGGTCCCGTCATTTAACCCTGTCCACTCGTGTAGTTAGGGCCTTTGACTTGCTCCAAACATATGGAGTATGGCACCGGCAATGACACAGCATGCCCATCGTCGCCTAGATTTTGTAAAACGGTCAGAGATTCTCCGTAAGCCTTGACGAACTGTACAGCCATAAGGCAGAAGCTCATGTCTCAAGCAACGGTGGTCGCCTCTGGCCAAAAGCCAGAACAGAGCAAGGACCAGCATGTATATATCGACAAGAAAATGAATTCTGCCAACAACTGAATAAACCTGGAAGCAGATTATTCCCCAAAGAAGCCTCCAGAGGAAAACAGAGCCCTGCCAAAACCTGAGGGCAGCCTCAAAAGACCCTGAGCAGAGGATTCAAGCGACCCATGCCTAGACTTCTGACTCAGGAGTGAGATTATAAGTGTGTGTGTTGTTTTAAGCCAGTAAATTTGTGGTAATTTGTTAGGTAGGGATAGAAATCAAATAAACCATATTTCTTTTAAAATATATAAAAATGGATCCAAAAGGGGAATAACTTTTAAATTTGATATTATAAAGTCAAATGTTCCAATTAAAAGTGAGCAAAATAACTCAATAGACATGTCTCTAAAAAGGACATAGAGAGGAAAGATGGAGCCCCAGCTACCAGCCACGGACTTGATTTACTCCTAAAATCCTACAGAGCCAGCTTGGAAAAACCAGAGAAAGATACCTGAGTGGATGGAATGAGAGTGGGGAGCACCGAGGAAACATCACGGAGTCCGGTAAGAGAGGGGGCATAGGAAGGAGGAGCCCCCTCTGAAGCCTGTGCTGGGCTCCGAGCCCTGAGGCCTGGAGGCTGCAGGGCTCCCTCCCCTCGGGAGTGTGGACGGCATCCAAGAGCAGGGACCCCACACCCGGAGCGATGAGAGGGAAGGAGCACCCCACGCACAGGGCAGAGGGTCCCAGGGGAGCTGTGAGTCCCAGAGGGGACAGCGCCTTCCTAGGAAACAAAGCCTCTAGTGGTGGCTGCGATGGGCGTCTGGTGCTCAGGGTGCCAACCACAGGGAAGGCTGTCCCAAGGTCTGTGGCACCCAAGTGGTAACGGACCAGAGGACTGTGCTGAGCAGCCACACATGAGGACCCACTGCCTCCCTGTGGGGCATTGTGTTGAGCCCCAAAAGCGCAGAATCTGTGTGACAAGGGGGAGGGGAGGAGCCCTCCCACCCTGAGCTCCCGGTGCCAAGAGGCTGGGATCTGTGACCAGCCCTGAGGGGCGCCGTGGTGGCATCTGAAGCCGTCCCAGCTTTGCTGAGACCAGCGGTGCGGGGAGCTGCGTGGAGCTGACTTTGGGTCCCCTCCCGCTGGGGACCTTGGTGCTTGGGCAGCGGGACCTTGCAGGGTGGACTCTCTCCCTGTGTTGCTTCGGGCGTTTGTGAGTTGACCATTGAACTGGCTCCCACCTTCCCTGCGTCCACTGGCCTGACAGACCAGCAGAGGCTGGGATTGGAGTCTGCGCAGTAGACTGTCTGAGGGGCGGGCCTGGGGCAACCAGCCAACCAGAGCTGAGCAGGGAGGGGCAGAGCCCACCCACCTCTCCTGCAGCCGGGAGCACCGCCCCCAACAGGAAAGGGGCAAGTCCGGCTCCCTGAGGCCCCAGACACCCCCATAGGGCACAGTCCTGTGGGGGAAGGGAGAGCAGCTCACAGGAGGACTTTGCAAGAATAAGACTCTCAGGGACTGTGGTTTGGGAACTGGAGGAAAAGCTGAACACTCCTGCTGGGGACTGGGCAGGCAAAGGGCCCACCAGAATGTGTTTTTAATCGAACCCACTGAGCCCAGGCTGCTGAAACGGCCAATACAGAAAAGGCAACAGGCTGAAATCAATCTGAAGCTGCAACAGGACAGAGCCTAGGGAACTAAAATCAGAGCACAGGGTAGGGACTGAGGAGCTGGCACTGGAGCAGAGACTAACTCCCGCAGAGTGAGAGCCTGACAGTGAAACCTCTAAGGGGAGTGATACCCTGGGCTACACCAGCCACCTTGCACCCTAAAAACTACAGAAGACTCTGGAGAAAGACCAGGCAACTACAAGGTTGCAAAACAGTTGACAAGAGGAGGTGGTCCACGGAGAACCTCAGAAAAACCATCTACCTAAGGAAACCAGAGCCTAACCTAGATGGCTCCTCACATTGGCTGATACACAAATACCTCCCAGGAGAACTGAAATCAG
Organism: Miniopterus natalensis; assembly: GCF_054644295.1. Lineage (NCBI taxonomy): Eukaryota > Metazoa > Chordata > Mammalia > Chiroptera > Miniopteridae > Miniopterus > Miniopterus natalensis. Next base: position 54,229,868 of record NC_142090.1, on the reverse strand, counting down.
CAAACTAAACAGAAGAAGAGAAAGGGGAGAAAATTTGTTTTTTCTTCTTTTTTAAATTTTATAATTAAAAAAAATTTTTTTAAACATTTTTTAACTAATTTTTTTTTCTCTTTTTTATAAAAGAATCTTGTCTTGCTTAACTTTGTTTTAGTTTTGTTTTGATTATTTGCTTTGTTTTGTTCTATCCTTGCTTCTACTATCAAGACTTTCTTGATATCCCTGTTTAAGGACTGGGACTTTATCATTATAACCAAGTTTACTGCTTTCCTCTATAGTTTCCCCCAAATCTCTTACTGGACTCCCTCACTGCCTGGGCTATATCTCTCTCTCCTCTTGATCCATTAGCATAACTTTTTTTCTTGTTATGTTTTCTCTTTCTACTTTTCTTTCATTCTTTTGTTGTCCTCCCTTCTGTCTTCCTGTCTTTTTGTTTGATTGTTAGTTTCTCCTATTCTCTTTATTGTATTTTTGCTTTTTCATTTTCAACCATTATCCTATTCCCATTCTCTCCCTTAATTTTTTTCTGGCCCTTCTTTCAGAATCTTTTCTCTGCTTCTGTTAGCTCCTAGTAGCTTCTCTATTTCTTACATTTTAGTTTATTATTATTTTCTAAATTTTCACCACTATTAACAATATACATCTCTCTCTCTCTAAGTGTTACTTTTCTTTCTCTCCTTTTTTCAAGCATTTTTGTGTGTGTGTGTTCTCCCCTCACTCTCCCAGTTCTATTTTCACGTGGATTGTTTTCACTGTGAATGTCAAGGTATTTCTTAAGATACCTCTTGTTTCCTGGAAGTTTAGTTGTGTATTGTCCTGCCTTGCCAGCACCCGTACAACAGCTTACACGATAAGGTTGGGGCTGAGACACAGTTAGCCAACCTGAGGGGAGGGTCCTCCCAAGGACTGGTCAATGACAATCTAGACCCAACCACAATAGGAGAACATAAAGAAACCACAAAAGGGACACCCACAAGGAGGACACACCTAGAGCAAAGAGCTCAAAAATATAAGGAAAACACACCTCTGGGCTCCTCTGGACCCACAAGACAAAATCCCATCCCACAAGACTGGGAGACAGCAAATATAACTAATATATAGATACAAACACTAAGAGCTCCCAAAATGGAGAGACAAAGAAAAAAACCCAAATTAAAGAAAAGGAAAATTTGACAGAAAAAGACTTTGATGAAATGGAGTTAAGCAAGTTATCAGAAATGGAGTTCAGAGCATTGATGAAGATGTTCAAGGAACTTAAGAAGACACTAGATGATAAGATTGAGGAACTTAGTGAAAACATGAAAAAAGAGATACATACCATAAACAAAACTCAGACAGAGATAAAGAATGCTCTATCTGATATCAAGAATGCACTGGAAGAAGTTAAAAGCAGGCTTAATGAAGCAGAGGATAGAATAAGTGACTTAGAAGACAAGATAGAAAAAATGGATCAGAGCAGCAAAAAGAAAGAACACTTAAAAAGCATGAGGACAGTCTAAGAGAGCTTTGGGACAACATGAAGTGAAACAACATTCGCATTATAGGAATGCCATGGGGGAGGAAAGAGGGCAAGGGATAGAGAAATTAGTGGAAGAATAATGATAGAAAACTTCCCTAAGCTGGCAAAGGAGAAAGCCACACAAGTACAGGAAGCACAGGGGATTCCAAACAAGAAGGACCCAAAGAGATCCACTCCAAGACACATCAAAATTAAAATGGCAAATGTCAAGAACAAAGAGAAAATATTAAGGGCTGCAAGAGAGAGATGAGCAGTGACCTACCAGGGAACCCCCATAAGGCTGACAGCGGATTTCTCAACAGAGACACTTCAGGCCAGAAGAGAGTGACATGAAGCTCTTCCAGTAATGAAAAGCAAGAACATGCAACCAAGATTGCTTTATCCAGCAAGGTCATCATTTAAAATTGAATGTGAAATAAACAGCTTCCCAGACAAAAAAAAGTCAAAAGGAGTTCAGTACCACCAAACCAGCACGGCAAGAAATGCTAAAAGGGCTGCTTTAAGAAAAAGAAGAAATAGTGAGAGAAAGGTACATCAGTATAAAGGGCAAAAATGGCATTAAACAAGTTGATATCAATAGTAATCTTAAATGTAAATGGAATAAATGGTCCAATCAAAAGACATAGGGTACCTGAATAGATAAAAAAACAGGACCCAAATATATGCTGGCTACAAGAGACCCACCTGAGAGCAAAAGACTCACACAGGCTAAAAGTGAAGGGATGGAGTAAAATGTTCCATGCAAAGGGAAAGGAAAAGAAAGCTGGAGTAACAATTCTTGTTTCTGACAAAACAGACTTCAAAATAAAGACCATAACAAGAGACAAAGATGGTCACTACGTAATACTAAAAGGATCAATCCAACAGGAGGAAATAACCCTTATAAACATTTATGCACCCAAAATAGGAGCACCTAAATATATAAAAAATTTCTTGGGGAACTTTAAAGGGGAGATTGACAGCAACACAATCATAGAGGGGGACTTTAATCCCCACTGTCAGCATTGGACAGATCATCAAGACAAAATATCAACAGGGAAACGCAGACTTTAAATGAATCACTAGACCTAATGGATTTAACTGACATTTACAGAACATTTCACCCCAAAGCAGCAGAATACACATTCTTCTCAAGTGCACATGGAACGTTCTCAAAAATAGACCACATGTTAGGGCACAAGGCAAGTCTCTACAAATACAAGAAGATTGAAATCATATCAAGCATCTTCTCGGATCACAATGCCATAAAACTAGAAATCAACCACTATAAAAAAACTCAAAAATATTCAGACACATGGAGGCTAAATAGCATGTTATTAAACAATGAATGGGTTACCAATGAGATCAAGGAAGAAATCAAACATTCATGGAAAGTAACGAAAATGAACAGACAACAACCTAAAATCTATGGGACACAGTGAAAGCCGACCTGAGAGGAAAATTCATAGCATTACATGTCTATCTCAAGAAACAAGAAAAAGATCTAATGAACCATCTAACAAAACAACTAAAAGAACTAGAATGAGAACAGCAAGAAAAGCCCTGAGGAAGTAGAAGGAAGGAAATAATGAGAATCAGAGCAGAAATTGATGACATAGAGACTAAAAGAACAATACAAAAAATCAATGAAACAAGGAGCTGGTTCTTTGAAAAGGTAAATAAGATTGATGAACCTTTAGTCAGACTCACTAAGAAAAAAAGAGAGAGGACCCAAATAAATAAAATCAGAAATGAAAGAGGCAATATAACAACTGACTCAACAGAAATACATAGGATTGTAAAAAAATATTATGAGCAACTATATGCCAACAAACTGGACAACATGAAGGAAATGGACAAATTCCTAGAAATACACAACCTTCCAAAGTAGAATCAAGAAGAGGCAGAAAGCCTGAATAGGCTGATAACAACTAATGAAATTGAAGCAATAATCAAAACACTCCCAGCAAACAAAAGTCCTGAACCAGATGGATTTACAGGCGAGTTTTACCAAACATTCAAAGAAGAATTAACACCTATTCTATTCAAACTATTCCAGAAAATTCAAGAGGAGGGAAAACTCCCAAATTCTTTTTATGAAGTCAGCATCATCCTAATCCCAAAATCAGATAAAGATACCACAAAGAAAGAAAATTACAGACCAATATCCCTGATGAACATACATGCTAAAATCCTCAGTAAAATACTAGGAAACCGGATCCAGCAATACATTTAAAAGATCATACATCATGACCAAGTGGGATTTATTCTGGGGATGCAAGGCTGGTACAACATCCACAAATCAATAAATGTGATACATCACATAAACAAAATGAAGGACAAAAATCATATGATCATAGCAATAGACCCAGAAAGAGCATTTGACAAAATCCAGCACAAATTTCTGATAAAAACTCTTAGCAAAGTGGGAATAGAGGGATAACACTTCAACATAATAGAGGCTATATATGACAGACCTACAGCCAACATCATGCTCAATGGGCAAAAACTAAAACCATTGCCATTAAAAACAGCAACAAGACAGGGATGTCCACTTTCACCACTCTTATTCAACATAGTACTGGAAGTCCTCTCCATAGCCATCAGACAGGAAGAAAACATAAAAGGTATCCAAATTGGAAAGGAGCAAGTAAAACTGTCATTATTTGCAGATGACATGATATTGTACATAGAAAACCCTAAAGACTCCATCAAAGTACTACTAGATTTGATAAACTAATTTGGCAAGGTAGCTAGGTACAAAAATCAACATCTAGAAATCAATGGCATTCTTATGTACCAACAGTGAACTTTAAGAGAGAGAAACTAAAAAAGCAATACCATTTACCATTGTAACTAAAAATATAAGATACCTAGGAATAAACTTAACCAAGTAAGTAAAAGACATGTACTCGGAAAACTACGTGACACTGAAAAAAGAAACAGAGGAAGATTTAAACAAGTGGAAGAATATACCATGCTCATGGATTGGAAGAATTAACATCATTAAAATGTACATACTACCCAAAGCAATTTATAAATTCAATGCAATTCCTATTAAAATACCAACAGCATATTTCACAGACCTAGAACAAACATTTCAAAAATTTATATGGAACCAAAAAAGACCCTGAATAACTACTGCCATCTTGAGAAAAAAGAACAGAGTGCGAGGGATCACATTACCAGGCTTCAAACTGTATTACAAAGCCACTGTAATCAAAATGGCCTGGTATTGGTACAACAGGCATATAGATCAATGGAACAGAACAGAGACCCCAGAAATAGACCCACGTCACTATGGTCAGTTTATATTTAACAAAGGAGGCAAGAGTATCCAATGGAGTAAGGACAGTCTCTTCAATAAGTGGTGCTGGGAAAATTGGACAGATAACTGCAAAAAAATGAAACTAGACCACCAACTTTCACCATACACAAAAATAAACTCAAAATGGATAAAAGACTTAAATGTAAGTCACAAAACCATAAAAATCCTGGAAGAAAACATAGGCAGTAAAGTCACAGACATCCCACATAGTGGACTGTTCACTGCTATATCTCCTAGGGCAAGAGAAACAAAAGAAAAAATAAACATATGGGACTACATCAAACTGAAAAGCTTCTGCACAGCAAAAGAAAACAGCCTCAAAATACAACGGAACCCCGCGGCTTGGGAAAACATATTTGCCAAGGATGTATCTGATAAGGGGCTAATTTCCAAAGTGTACAAAGAACTCATAGCACTCAGCAAGAGGAAGACAACCCAGTTAAGAAATGGGCAAAGGACTTGAATAGACACTTCTCCAAAGAGGACATACAGATGGCCAAGAGACACATGAGAAAATGCTCGACGTTGCTAATCATCAGAGAGATGCAAATTAAAACCACGATGAGGTATCACTTTACACCTGTCAGAATGGCTGCCATCAATAAATCAATAAACAACATGTGCTGGCGAGGGTGTGGAGAAAGGGGAACCCTACTACACTGCGGGTGGGAATGCAGACTGGTGCAGCTACTATGGAAAACAGTATGGAGATTCTTCAAAAAATTAAAAATGGAGCTGCCTTTTGACCCAGTGATTCCACTCCTAGGAATATATCCTAAGAATCCTGAAACATTAATCAGAAAGAATATATGCACCCCGATGTTCATAGCAGCACAGTGTACATTAGCTAAGATCTGGAAACAGCCCAAGTGCCCATCCATAGATGAGTGGATAAAAAAGCTGTGGGACATATACACCATGGAATACTATGCAGCTGTAAATAAGAAGAATCTTGTACCCTTTGGGACAGTATGGATGGACCTGGAGAATATTATGCTAAGTGAAATAAGCCAGGTAGAGAAAGACAAACATCACATGATCTCGCTTATACGTGGAATCTAAAGAACTTAATAAACTGGTGAACAGAATAGATTCAATGACATGGAAGCATAGATGAGACTGACAAATGTCAGAGGGAGGGAGGAGAGCAGGTGGGTGGAGGGAGAGAGTAACCAAAGAATTTATGTGCATATATGCACAACCCAAGGACAGGGAGAGAGACTGGGGAGGGGGATTGGACGGGGTGGAACAGGTCATCGGGGAGAAAAAGGGACATCTGTAATATTTTAAACAAAAATAAAATTTAAAAATTAAAAAAATAATAAAATAAAAATAAATAAATAAAAAGGACATATAAATGGCTAATAAGCACATAAAATGTGCTCAATGTGATTACTCTTTTGGGCGATGTAAATTGAAATACAAAGACATAACACAGTCCACCCATGAGAAAGGCCATAATGAAAAGGATAGATAATACCAAATTTTGGCTAGAATGTGAAATAACCAGAACTCAACAACCCAACATAAAGTACTTTCATTCAATGTCATTTGCATAAATAATCCTTTGAGGGATTAGAAATTGAACACACTGCAAATTAAGAAAGCACTAATTATTGTTTAACTAACTATTAAATTGACAGGTGACTTTTACTTAATATCTCATTTAATCATAAACTGAGGATATATTATAATTTCTCTATTTTATATTTGAGGAACTGTGACAAAAAAGACTAAATAGTTATATAGAAATAGATAACATTTATTGATCAAGTACTATGTTCCAAACATTGCTCTACATGCTTTAGGTAAGTTAATCTTTATAAGAACCCATGAAGTAAGTACAATTATCATTACCACTCACTTTGGGAAATGAGTGAAAAATAAAGGAGCAAGTGGGAAAGAGAAAGAGAGAAACTTAAAGAAGTTAAGCAACTTGTATACCATTAAATATTAAGTGACAAAGCTGAATATGAATGAAGGCAGTATGGTTGGAGATCTCAATTTTTAACCCCTATGTATAAATCCTCCCCAATACCCCTATGCATCATAGCCATAAACTGGCAGATTCCCAACTGGAAGATATTTATTTGCTTCCAAAGCCTGTGATATTTTCTTTACAGTATATCTGCTGAGGGTGGGGGGAGGCACTTGAGTGATTTTTCTTTCTTGTGTACTTTAGGAGGGACTGAGGAAGCTGAATAAAAACTGAAGGTGGTACAGAGCAATTGTTGCTAGTGACCTCACAATCCTATGATTAAGCCGTTAGGCTGCAGAGACAAATGGATCCCCTACCACACTATCTTCTGTGTCTTCAAACAACCTTTTTGCTTTCCCTCCTCCAGATCAAGATGGTAACACGCAAGGGTGAGGAGCCAGGACTTAGACGCTTCTGCTCTGCATCAGCCTGGATGACTGACGCCACATTACTATGCCTTCTCTGCTCCCAATTTTCTCCGGAATTAGAGCTTTTTCTTTCTGCATAGGGCCATCTCTCACAATCTAAGCTGTCATCGCCCACATTCCCTGTCCTATTGCACTTATGTCTAGAACATTATCCCATAGCAGTGCAGAATTTATTTTCAGGCTAGTGTTAATTATAATGACCCCACATCAAGTCATTCTGTAGGAAGAGAATGACTTTTTCTCCATTACACAGAGCAATTTTCTCTGACATATTAACCTTCACTGAACATTTTTCTAATTTTATACAGGCAGAATTATAGATATGAAGCACATTTTACAGGGAGAGGTTTTTTGGGTTTTTTTTTGCTAGAAACTTTCTTGTGAGAAAGAGTGAAAGAGCTAGAGAGATTTACATTTTAGCATTTCCTCAATGTTTCTATTTTAGCTAGTGCAATAAATTCTCAGAGGATTGAAGAGAATTTCCTAGAGAATAAAATAAACTGCAAAATAGTTTGCAATCCATTTAAGAAATGTTAATGGCATTGAAAAGAAAATAATTGGGCTAAATTAGCAATACTCACGATTTTTCATTAAAAGTGTTCTGTTTTCCTTTAAATTTTTCTGCTTTAATGAGGCATAATTGATAAAGAAAATTATAAGATATTTAAATTGCACAACATTATTTAGATGCACACACACATCCTAAAAGAATTTTCCTCACTTAGTGGTAATTTATCCTTTTTTTTTTTTTTTTTTTTTTTTTTGAGGACATTTAAGTTCTATCTCTTAGAAAATTTTAATTACATAATACAGTGTTATCAACTATAGTCACCATGTTTTACATCAGGTCCTCAGGCCTTATTCATGTTAGGGCTGAAAGTTTGTACCCTTTAACCAACCTTTCTTATTTCTCGCACTGCACAGTCCTCAGCAACCACTTTTGTACCTTCTGTTTGTATAAGCTTGACTTTTTTTTAGTTCCCACATATGTGATACTGTGCAGTATTATTTTTCATTCTCAATCTGGTTTGTTTTATTTAACATAACGCCCTCCGGGTTCATCCATGTTGTTGGAAATAGCAGGGTTTCCTTCTATCTTGTGGCTGAATAATATCCTTGTGTGAGTGTGTTGCATGTGCGTATGTATAATGCATCCACTGATGGACAGTTACGTTGTTTCTATGCCTTGGCTATTGTGCACAATGCTGCAATGAACATGGTAGAGCAGATATTTCTTTGAGATCCTGTTTTAATTTTCTTTGTATGCATACCTAGAAGTGGGATTGCTGGATAATACGGTAGTTCTTTTTTTTGAGGATCCTTTATACTGTTTTCCAAGGTGGTTGCACCAATTTCCATTCCAACCAACAGTGCACAAGGGTTTCCTTTTCTCCATGTCCTTGCCAACAGTTATCTCTTGTCTTTTTTATAATATCTATTTGAACAGATGTGAGGTAATATCTCTTTGTGGTGTTTGTTAAATTTCTCAGTTGATTCGTGATGTTGAGCCCCTTTTAATGTACCTGTTGGCCATCATATGTCATTTTTGGAAAAATATTTATTCTGATCCTCTGCCCATTTTTTAAATCATGTTGTTTGTTTTTTCGCTAATGATTTAAATTAAAATTTTATTACAATAGGTATATATATATGAAATATACAAGTGGAATGGATATGGAAAAATATGGGTAAGGCCTATAGTCCCATCTACTTGGTGTCCTCTTTTGCTCATAAGGCAGTACTCAGATACCTCAGTGCAACTCTAAGGGTCTGTGGAACATAGTTTGTAAACCAATAAAGTAATTTGTTATAAACCTCAGAAAAATTATCTTCAGATATAAAAGTAGGTACCACCATTAACAAGACAGTATCAGGAGAATTTTCTCATAGATGGAATTTTCATGAAACAAAGGAAATAAGCATAAGGATGTGCTCTGATGAACTGCTCACTGATCTGTAGGTCGGTAACAAATTCAGATCTACCACATCAGAATAACCTGTTTTCCTCCTAACCTCCTTCCCTTTCCCCACTCATCTGTCGCTCTCTAAGCCTCCCTCATTATCATCTTTTCTTAAGTCTTAGCCATGTGAACAGTCAAGCTGAACTACTATAATGGCTACAATAATAAGCCTCGTAATGAGAAAATTGTAAGAGTGAGCAGTTGACCTGATTTTAATGACCGTGGCATTTTAATCTAAAGAAGAAAAAGGCAAACTTTTTCTGTAAAGATCCAGATAGCAAATGTTTTAGTCTTTGTAAGCAATACCTAGTGTCCATTGCATATTATTTTCATTCCTTTGTTTGTTTATGCACTCTTTTAATATAAAAAGCATACTTAGCTCACAGACCTCACAAAATAAGCCTCAGGGCTGGATTCCACTGGTCATAGTTTCCCAATCTAGGGTTTAAACAATCTCTTCATTCTCAGGCAAAAAAAGGAAAGAAAAAAAAAAGTGAAGAGAACCTCCAAAGCCATATTCTATCATAACTAATATGCAATTCACTATATATATATTCATACCAAAAAACCAATGAGTTTCAAGATCAATCTACAATTGCTGCTCTGGAAGAACTTTTGGCGAATATCAACCTGTTTCTTTGGTTTGGTTCTCAGACAGTGAATTTTGGAAATCTGTGAGGTCATTTTGGCTTGTCACACTGACCACAGGAGAAGGTGGCTGGACTGAATGGAGGGGATTTAGTAACAGGCATTTATTGCCTGAGGTGTGTGTCAGGGTCAGTAGTGCCAAATATCCTCCAATGGAAGTTTTAACCATAAGCTAAAATTACCCTTCCAATGTGCTAATAGCAGTCATGTTATGAAACACTGGGCTTTTGGGGACAATACTTTTATCCAGATTTCAGAACAGATTTACATGTTGTAGGGCCTGAAAGCTTATGCAATTTGAGGGCTCCTATTTCAGGAATGTAAAATTATCAACACAAAATTTGGCATGAAATCAATGTCTATTTAGGATAAGCAAGTAAAACACTAAATACTACACATTTTTAAAAAGCTGATAAGTCTCTTAGACATCTGTGTATTCACTTTGGAGAACTGTCTATTTAGGTCCTATGAGTTTCAAGATCTATCTTTTTAAATTGAATTGTTTGTCTTCCTTTTGTTAAGTTCTATGAGTTCCTTATATATTTTGAATATTAACCCTTTATTAGATGTATCGTTGGCAAATATGTTCTCCCATACAGTGGGCTCCCTTTTCATTTTGTCGATGGTTTCTTTTACTGTACAGAAGCTTTGTATTTTGATGTAGTCCCATTGTTTATTTTCTCCTTTGTTTCTCTTGCCCTAGGAGATGTATCAGCAAACATACTGCTATGAGAGATGTCTGATATTTTACTGCCTATGTTTTCCTCTAGGATTTTTATGGTTTCATGTCTTACATTTAAGTCTTTTATCTATTTTGAGTTTATTCTTATGTATGCTGTAAGTTGTTGGTATAGTTTTATTTTTTTGCATGTACCTGTACAATTTTCCTAACATGATTTATTGAAGAGACTATCTTTACTCCATTGTATGCTCTTCCCCTTTTTGTCAAATATTAATTGAACGTAATGGCTTGGGTCAAGTTTTGGGTTCTCTGTTCTGTTCCACTGATCTATATGCCTGTTTTTCTACCAGTACCAGGCTGTTTTGATTACAAAGGCTTTGCAGTATAAATTGATCTCTGGTATTGTGATCCCTCCACCTTTGTTTTTCTTTCTCAAGATGGCTGAGGCTATTCAGGGTCTTTTTTGGTTGCATATAAATTTTTGTAGTATTTGTTCTAGATCTGAGAACAATACCCAAAATAAACTAATAAACAAAATAGATCCAGAGACATAGAAGCACGGAATACACCGACAAATCTCAGAGGGATGGCGGGGATGGCGGGGGATGGGAAAAGATTAACTAAAGAATTTATATGCATATATGCATAACCCATGGGACACAGACAATAGTGTGGTGAAGGCCTGGGGCGAGAGGTGGGTACGCGGTAGAAGAGGTCAATGGGGAAAAAAACAAGACATCTGTGATACTTTTAACAAAAAATAAATAAATATTAAAAATAAAATAAAATAAAAAGGCGATAAGTACTCAGATGTCACAAAATTTTTCAAAATGTAAATATTACTTGTCTAGTCACATTGTAATTTTATAGTTATAATGATTCTTTTTTTCTACATTTTTGAGACATACTCATTGATATCTTCATGTGACAACAGTGTTACAATATTTTTGTAGAATCTATATAAAGTAAATATAGTTCAGTATTTCCTCTAGCATGGTTGATCAACATTTCTTTTTAAATCTATTGGTGACAGTCGCAATTCATCAATCTATAGTGCAGCATCTGTAATTTTGCAGATTATTTCTCAGGAAGTGCTTCCTGGGGAGGCAAGACTTTGGGGAACTCCATCTCTCTGATCTCATCTGGAAGCCACTACAGCAGCTGGGCCAGGTCTGCCTAGTACTCTCTGATCCAGTTTCCTCCAAACACCCACAGGTAGTCTGTCCTCAGCAAAGACTGAGCAGCATATTAGTCATACCTTTCTCCTTGGCATCAAGAAGAGAGTTTTAGCCCTGGCCAGTGTGGGTCAGTTGGTTGGGCATTGTCCCCAGCATGGAACCGTTGCTGGTTCAATTCCCAGGCAGGGCATATGCCCAGGTTGTGGGCTTGATCCCTAGTAGGGGGCTTGCAGAAGGCAGCCAATTGATGTTTTGCTCTCACATTAGTGTTTCTCTCTCTACCTCTCCCTTCCTCTCTCTCTAAAAATCTATTTTAAAAAAATACGGAACTGGTAATTTATCTTAAAAAAAATAATAGAGTTTTGGATGCTCCCCTAGGTCCAACATGGACATCTTACTATTGGAAACATGATTTCCTCTGACTCCTGCCCATTCCCAGCCCCAGAAGCACCACTAGGACTAAGTGGATGACTCCCACGCTGGGGCGGTGCTCCAAGCCCTGGCTCAGGCTGGGTCTTCAGGTGTTCCCTAAGGAAAATCCCAGATATTAAAGGTAATTGGGCCACTGAGGAGCCCTGGAGATTAAGCTGCATTAAGTTCAGATAAGCTCATTTCTGCCAACCTGGATCCACTCATGTGAGTCTCATTATTATATGACATCTGTATTTTTTCTGAAATATCTGCTTCTGGATCACTTTTTTGTTTCTCACATCCCAGTTTTAACAATTACATTATGATCAATACACTGAATAGAAGAGTTTGTTTCTCATCAGTACACGATATACAAACTGGCCATCTTCATTTTCTCTCTCTCTCTCCTCTCTCACTTTTTACCTCCAGTGTTATAAATCTGTGTATCATCTAGGAACATATTGTCTGTGCGCATGCAGCAGCTTCTGTGAACATTAGCGGATTATCTTAATTCCTTTAATGCTTCAAGTATAAAGTTTTTTCCATTGTGCTGTGCCATGATACCTATAGTATAACACAACTCAATAATCCCGGACAGCAGTATCTGGAGCATTAACATTTAAAAACAATGGTACTCCTCTCATAGATGTTGAATTTCCATTCTTTAAAGAACTGTTTCCTAGTTTCCTTTGCATAGATTCCTTCTTATAATACTCCCAATTCCATACAAATGTATGCCAGAAACAGGAAATGATATCAACATAAAGCAAAACATTAACTGTAATCACTTACTTTCTTGTAAAATAAAGATAAATGCAGTTTAAAATTAAGAAGACCCCTTCAAAAAAATTAAAATATATATAAGAATCTTATCTTCAGGCAATAAAAGCTCTAAGACAATATGTAAATTTTCAGTCTTATATGCTTCTCTGATAAATTTTCCACCTGCTTATTATGAAGTTTCCTCTTATCTTTTAAATAAAATAAATAATATATTTTATACAAAATAACTCAGAGAGAGAAATAGAGGTCTTATAGCAGTATAAGATGTACATAAGGAAGGAGAATTTTCATTTTTCTAAAGTAAAGATAAGTGGCATAATTATAGGAGAAAAAGCATCCTACTCTTCCCCAAATAAGAAATATATAGTGTGAGTTTGTAACCTGGCAACTCTGTACTTACTACTTTCAGAATTTGAGTGTTTCCTGAATTGCTTTGTCAGTTGAGTTGATGTTATCTTTTAATGCTGCAGTGCTTCTTTTCTTATCTTTGGTCCCTCCAAATGTCCTTTTTTTTCCTTTGGCAGGTATTTTAAAGGAAGAAAAATATGCATATGCAGCTAAGTATATGTGGGAAAATGCAATTACATTTTACCTCCACTTACAGTTTACTTTTCTCTGAAGCATCAGGAAATAAGAATTGTTATTTTTAAAGGTGTCTAATTTCAAAGAAATAAAGGTCTTCTCACAGCAAAAAAATAAAAATAAAAGCTATATGGAGCTTATTACAGCACTAGAATCTAAAAATGTGTGAGATGTATGAAAACTTTAAAAAATATATTTCTAATTTGCCTTATGTTGATTGCAGGGGGTTATTATAGGGTTATATGATATAGACAATGGTTTCATATAAAAATAGAATCTAAGGACAACCATTTTTCTGGTATTTAAATCTTCTTAAATACAATTAGTGATTGGCCTCTGAATATATCCAGTGATCAAAAATTAATTTCAGCCAGGCTGGGTGTGGCTCAGTGGTTGAGCAGCTACCTATGATCCAGGAGATCCAGGTTCGATTCCCAGTCAGGACACATGCCCGGGTTGTGGGCTTGATCCCCAATGGGGAGTGTGCAGGATGCAGCCTATCAATGACTCTCTCATCATTGGTGTTTCCATCTCTCTCTCTCCCTCTCCCTTCCTCTCTCTGAAATCAATAAAGATATACTTTTAAAAAATTGATTTCATAAAGTTATCTCTTTCATTTCCCAGAAAGTTCTGTAATTATAAAGTTCTCCATATTAAGTTGACATTTACTTCCATTAGCTTCAAATTCCAAAATCTGTCCTATCAGGAAGAACAAATGTAATTTTTTTCTTTTCTTTTTAAATATATCTTTATTGATTTCAGAGAGAGGAAGGGAGAGGAAGAGACAGAGTTGAAACATCAATGATGAGTCATCATTGATTGGCTTCTTCCTACACACCCTTGACTGGAGATCAAGCCCACAACTTGGGCATGTGCCCTGACTGAGAATCGAACCGCAATCTCCTGGATCCCAGGTCAATGCTCTACCACTGAGCCACACCCAGCCAGGCTGTAATTTCTTTTCTACATGATCACATTTCACATCTTTGAGGCTTCAGTTCTAATCCATTTTACCATTGTTTTCCAGTTTTTGCAGTGGCTCTTGAGAAGTATAACAGAACTTTTTTGGAAAAGAGAGGGAGGGAGAGAAAATGAGAGGGAATGGAAGGCAGAGGGAGAAAGGTCAATTGTGAAGCAGTGGTGGGTGGAGGAAGTGCCAGCTTAGCATTCAGATGTTCTGAATTTAGCTCTTTTCTAAAATGGACTTCCTCTCATGTGAGATTTCAATTTTATTAAAAATATTTAAAAGTCAATATTCCATATGACAACCCTAAACATTTCCAAGTTATATAGAAATTTAAGATTCTGTGATTTATTAGTAGTGTTTTTACTCACACTCTCTGAATGGAGCCACTTCAAACTGTTGAAATCAATGTGAATGTCAGACCTCATTTATCTCAGGATTGAAATAGAATCTCAGCATTAGCTGTTTGGTGTGGATTTCAGCTTTCCAGCAATTTCCTCCCAAATGTTATTGGAGTCCCTCAGAGGTCTCCTATTAGTTCACCAGAAAATAGCTCTCTTCAATATGTAAAGTACTTATAATTGTCCTCTCTGTCAATTCTGGCCTCCCTACAGACACCCCTTGCTTTTGCTTTTTGCAAAACATGGAGGCTTTTTCTTTATTATTGACCGTCAAGGACAAAGCCATCACTCCTCCTGAGAGTCAGAGCATGTGTCTCGCTGCCAATATTTAAGACAAAGCTATCAGTGCTCATGCTTGAGATACTGATGCCTCAGGTAAGAGCAAGGAAGCCCGTGAAAAACACATCTACACCCGCCTCTTCCTGTCATTGATAATGGCATTGCCATTCAACCTGGCACCACCACCTTTGCACAAACACCACCAATGTGGCCATTTCTACCACCAATGCTACTGCTTCCACCATCAGCATTGTGATAGCATGATGTTGTCAATGCCATTGAAAACACTTTTAAGTTTTTTTAAAAATGTAGATTACCTGTAAGTCCTTATCAAAAGATTCTTGGAAACTGCAACTTGGAAACCAACTTACCACAGGCTAATTGATATAAATAAGAGTTAAGTTCCTATGATATATTTCTGATCACAAAAACATCACCAAATTTCTAAACAAAGACCCAAAACACTTCTATTATTAAGCATTGAAATAAATGTGAGCTATGTTGACATTTAGGAAGGATAAATCAAAACAAAAGAATTCTTTTCCAACCCTCTTAGCAGGTGGCAGAGCCTCTCCTCACAGCACAGGGCACCAGTCAGGACACACACTGGACAGGACAGCCTTCTATTGAAGGGCCACTCAGACCCATACCCACACTCAGGGTGAGACAATTTAGATTCTCCCATTTACCTCACATGCACATCTTTGGGATGTAAGGGGAAACTAGAGTACTTGAAGAAAACCCACATAGACATGGGGGAACATGTCAACTCCACATAGGCCGCGGCCCCAACTGGGAATTAATTTTTTCTTCTTCTCATCAACATTATAACAAAACAATTTCAAACAAAAGGACTTACTTGAGGAGGACCTGCTGTATTTTTAAATCTTATTATTTTGACTAAAATAGCCCATGTTTTTTGGTCATATAGGAATTTTTCAACACTTTTCTATATTTTAGGAATATCCATTTTAAGAATGTCTGCTTTGTAAAATTAAGGCACCCTTGAAGCCAAGCTCAAATATTTGATGTGAGCTTTGTAGTTTGTGTACATGTAATGGATGTTGATTAGGCAGAGAGGAACATTAGTGAGACACTACCCAGAAGCAGCCATTGTGCATGTGTAGCAGTGGCCAAGGTCTTAGTAACAGTCTTTCTATTGACTGTCATTCTTGTGCTCAGTAGCAGCCAAAAGAGACTGTTCATTAATACAGACCAGGCGTGTAATATGGTCATGGTTCTTGGTTATGTAGATGCCTGGCCTGGTTATCTAGCACTGTAGAAGATTTGATGGACCTCCTTATGTTTTAATGAATTTATGTTTCATGTAAAATAACTACGGTGGGTTAGTGGTTTTTAATTATGCCCTGACAGATAGAATCAGCATACTAAACATTTGAGTAGAGACCTGAATAAAAGCATTTGAATTAAGAACAAAACTATATAAAAAGCAAATTACTTATATTTTAAAGTAAAAATTCAAGGTAGGTTAGAAGACAGTGCTCTGAAAGTTTTTTTTAAAAAAACTACATATTTATAACATAATTTTATTAAATATTATTAGTAATGATAATCACAATCTCTTAGGGCAAACTTTTCTTCTAGGTTATAAATACTATATAAATTCATATTTAGAATAAAATGTATTTAACTCTAATGCCAAGTATTTCCTTATTTACTAGTCTTTTAATATAAAAAGTAATGAGAGTGATACAGAATTGGGAATAGCTGATGAAGCAAAGTTTAGAAATGTTTTTAAAATATTGTTTATTTTCAATTGTGTCAAAAGGTTTTATTCCCTAATAAACAGAATAAGTTAGCAAAAAAGTGATCAATATAGAAAAAAATCTAAAGTTCAAATTTATCTATTACATATTGAGTACAATTTTACTACTTTGTTTCACAGTTTTCTTAACTCTGCCCTGAGTGTTATGTCTGTTTTAGCATGCCTCATATGATCTCAGTGGGGGGAAAAACTACTATAAGAGTAAAAATTTTATTTTTCATTTGCTGAAAATTTTTGTCTAATGAGAACTAACTTATGCTATTTTTTGCAGTCACAGAAACAGAAGGAATAATTGCTGGTATAACATATGTTCACCAAGAGCTGGGTTACTCACCATAATGAATGTCAGACTGATAATAGGATTTGTGTCAAAGGAGGGAACTGGTGAAAAGTCCAATTAAAGCAGATCCGACCATGATACATTCTTTTACATTCCAGCAAACTTCACTCTTAGTTTAGTACAAGTGCATTTTAGAAACAGGGAAATACATTTTAGAAATTATCATCTATCTTTTTGATAATGTATATTTTCATAATAAAGAGAATGCATCCTGTATTAGCAGAAACTATACTAACAAAGTGTTTTTTATAATATAAATAAGAACCTATAGTATGACACATTTACATATGAATATATATAGGAAAGAGAAACAGAGACAGAGATACACATACTCTTAACTGCAAATCTAAAACCCAGAGAGCTTTGCATCAAGATTTTCCTGTAAAATCATCTTTTTAGCAAAGGTGAACAATCTCTAGGCTACTTGTGGTCTTTTTGGAAAAACAAACAAACCACTAATTTTGATTGTTCACACATTTTACAGCAAAAATAACAATGAGTTTGATGACAAGTTACTGCCTCAGATCCCTCTGGCAGTGTCAGGTATTATATAGTATCTGCAATGCATCTCCTGTTTAAGAGTTGTTGTTTTGTGTTTTTTTTTTTTAAAAAAGGAATTCTAAAGCACAGCTTTCCTCAGAAAACTAAGATGAGGATTGTCAACCTGTATTTTTAAACCTTACATCCCACTGATGGGAGGGATTATTTTCCCAAAACCATGTATTTATAATGCAAACACATGAATATTCATCTAAAATACTATGAAAAAAATTTTAATTAGTACACAAAATTGAAAAGGCAGGAAGGGTGGGCTTCAGCAGAGTTTGGTCAGTGTCATCCAAGCTCTAAATCCCTGCTAAGATTTTCTTGGCTGTGTTCTTTTCTGGTGGTTTTTCAGGCTGTCTCTAAAAACAACAGATGTCTGCAGCGTTCATGGAGATAATTATGTCTACATAGAGTGGCAGTGCTTTCTGATCCCACATATCTAGCCAGGATCCTGAGTTTCACTCTGGATTGAGCAAGGTAGTTTATAAATTTGGATTGGGGATGGGGTGTACTAGTTAATTAAGCTTCTGTCATGCGCTCTATTTTTAAAAAGAAGGTAGGGCCAGCTTCATAAAACCACCAGATTCTGCAAGATAAAACCATGAACTGTTACAAAAAGACAACAGAGAAATTGAATTTGGGGAGTCACTCAACATTATCACAATATAATCCACATTACAGAATGGTGGAGAGGGAAGCCCAAACAAGCCTAAATATAACAAGAGACAGATTTTAGGATAGTTCCATGTGATAGCAAAACCTACTCTCAACTTCTCTGAGCTGTACATATTTTTGTTTTTTGACTGATCTTTGATTTTCTTTAATTGAATATCTTTTAGGAGAGTTTCCAGTATAAGTAAAACTTTAGTTTCCAAATACATTTCTAAATATATACATTTATTTTTTAAATGCTTTCAATGCATTGATATATAAAACTAATTTGTTTTTACAAATAAGTTTTGATAGAGTTTAGAAAACTTTGTTAAAGCTGATGACATAGTAATATGAATTGAAAATTTCAAATGCAGTAACATAGCTAAATTATAGGCAAATTCTGTAGCAATACACCATAAGCAAAGAAAGCACATGAGAGTAGTTTGGTTTTCATACAAGTGAATATTAAACTTTGTACAGAAACAACTGTTTTCATTTGTGAAACTGTTATACTGAGAAATTAAATGCACTGAAATAATGTTAAAAATAAATTTTACAACTCACTCAGATTACTCATTTAAAAAGACTATTTAGTAATATAAAAATTTACAACTTTGATATGCATAAAAAAGCATATTAACATCATTGGAAGCAATATACAATATACAGTGCTATATAGCAATAACAGAAAGATAAAATAGTTCAAATATCTTTTAGTGATTGCTTAAGTCTCTTGACAGTATAAACTAATACTGGACTTAAAAACATTTTATTTCAAATGAAACTATCATACTATCATCATTGAGGCTAATACAGTTTTCTATACAATATATTTTAATGGAATATTGGAGATATTTTTGAAATTTGGAGATCATCTAGTCTAGGTCTTTATTCATTATAGTTTTTTCTTTCTTTGTTTGTTTAATTAGAAAAGAGATCCAAAGAAACTAAATAACATGCTAAGGTTCGCAGAGTAGCAGAGTAGCGTTTAATTCCCAGTATGCTACTTTTCAGGAATGCAATTGCATTTCCCTTCCTTGAATTAAGAAAATTGATCTCTAGTTTTGGAAAGAAAATTTGTTACCATGGTGTACCCAATGGTTCATGTAAACTTTACAGAAGGTGATTACTGGGTGAAGCAGCGAGGAGGGCTCTGATGAAAACCTAGGTTGTAATCTTGCTACACATTTCCTACCAACTTGAGGAAGTGCTGACATCACAGCAATCCTTAGTTTTCTCACCTGAAAAATGCAGGAACCAGTAAATAATGCATACTCCAGCAAGGTTAATTAAGTTGAGTTTAATTAGCTATTTTCAGCGTTGCATTCATTATGTGTCATCTGCAAGGTATTATCCTCTGTACTATAATTTCCACCACCCCTATTATTCACATTCATTACCTTCTTGTTTTGACAATATCTTAATGAATATATATCTCTCAAATATGGTATAAGTACCATTAGTGCAGAAAATACTTATTACCTTCTTATATACTGGATAATTTCATCCACACACACAAAATGCCGAGTTAGGGTCTAATATAATACCCTTGTTGCTCATAAGGAAATAAATAAAAGAGAGGTTAAATGACACATAACAAGAAATTAGAACCTGGGTTCAAACATGAGCAGAATGTCATTTTTATCCCAACATCTTAAGCCTTACTACTAAGTTTCACTATCTTCCAGATAAGCTCTTGGTAAACATTTTCAGAAGAAATAAATAGTAATTAAATATATATTTTTCAATAATATTCACTTGCTATTATAGTTTCAAATATGATGTTTAAACATTATCATGCATAAGTCCAGTATGTATGGTTATTTCTTTACATATCAATGCCTCTTTAAGTAACTTCAGATCCTTTCAGAACTGAATGAAGTATAAATAAAAAGGACTTTAAAGATTTTAGAAAGGGACTCATACTTTCAACGATAAAGATAAATCTTTAAAACAGAGAAAGAAATAATCAAATAAAAAAGAATTATTCAGTCCTGGCTGTGTGGTTCAGTTTGTTAGAACATCCTCTCACACACCAAAGAGTTGAGGGTTTCATTCCTGGTCAGGGCACATAACCTAGGTTTTGGGTTGGATCCCCGGTTGGGACCATATGGGAGGCAACCAATCAATGTTTCTCTGTCACATCAATGTCTCTCTCTCTCTCTTCCTTCCTCTCTCTCTAAAACCAATAAACATATCCTCGGGAGAGGATTAAAAAATAATTATTCATTAGACAAAATTGAAAGAATATGGCAACAGAGGCATGTATTATAACCAGTCATGTTGTCTATGTGTAATATGTGATTTACTATATTTTGAAATAATTTATAGTATTCTTTGACATGAGCAGTGAGTTAGAGCCATAGCATGATTACTTTCCCCTAGATATTTAGTTCCAATATAGAAGCTGGAAGACAAAAACTGCTAAATAGAACTTGGAGTCTGATAAGTAATAAATCAGAAATGATTATGGAAAAGAAAACCAGGAATGTGTCTTGAGGTTCTGCTCAAGATGGTGGCATAAGTAAATGTGGTACTCAAATTCTCCCACAACCACATCAAAATTACAACTAAAATACAGAACAAATATCATTCAGAACCACCTGAAAGCTGGCTGAATGGAAATCTTACAACTAAAGATATAAAGAAGAAACCACATGGAGACTGGTAGGAGGGACAGAGATGCTAAACAGGCTGATCCCACATCCATGTGTGGCAGATAAAAATCAGGAGAGAGATCTCAATGGAGAGGTTGCCCCTGAGGAGCAAAGGGTCTCAGCTCCACAACAGGTTCCTCAGCCCAGGGTTCCAGTACCAGAAAGAGAAGCTCCCCTATATTCTGGTTGTGAAAAAAAGTGGGTATTATGGCTGAAACAGAGGGCTTCTGGAGTCCTAGGCATTCCTCTTAGTGGGCCAGCACACAGACTTACTTCAACTCACTTGCTCTGAGCTCCAGCACTGGGGCAGCAGCTTAAAATGCACCAAGGATGTATGAGGAGAAACTAAATTGTCTGGCATCAGGGAATGAACTAAAAGGCCCCTTTTTCCAAGACAAAAATGCTGGCAGAGGCCACTGTTCCTTTGTTGAGCCTTCCCCCAACAAAGCCAGCAAGTGGGTGTTATATTTGAATCCCCATCAACCTGGTAAACACTGTCGGCACTACCTTGGTGATTCCCTGAGACCCTGCCCCAACCAATTTGTGGGTCCACCAAAGCTGCTTCCAGTGGTTTTTCTATACAAATTCCCTGCTTTGTTTCATGATTCAGACTTTCCTAAAATGTCCCAAAAAAGCAGTATCTGGACTTGGCATGTCCCATCCCTCTTGCTAAGTAACCCCAGATCTGCTGCTAGTGGCAGCTGGCCTTGGTTTACAGTTCTGCCCCTCTTAGAAACCTCCAAGCCAGAACAAGCAGCAGCTATCTTCAGATAACTTTGTAGCTCATGTCAGGTGGCCCCAGGCAGGGCAGAGGTAGTGAGTGCCATTTGCCTGCACCTCCCAGGAGGCCCCAGAGCCAGTAACCCAGTAGAAATCTTCAGACCATGCCAAAGTACCACCCAAACACTTCCACGAGCAACATATTCAAGGGGAGAACTCAAGAGGCACCAGAGCCCCACTGAACTAAGTCCTGTTCCGTGGGTTAAGCTCCTGCACAGTTGATCCTCCATGGTGGTTGCAGCAAGTCCTTGCAGCCAGTTGACCTGAGGGTAAATACCTCCCATTGAGGTACCAACAAAATCAAGACTCAAGTAAAACAGGAGGATGTACACAGCCCACATAAAGGAGCTCACCTAGAGTGCCCAGCTCAGGTGATTGAGGAGGCTGTGCTACTAGACCCTACAGGACACCTACTACATAAGGCCACTCTACCAAGCCCAGGAGATGTAGCAGCTCTACCTAATATATAGAAACAAACACAGAAAGAAAGCAAAAATGTGGAGATAAAGAAACATGTCTCAAATGAAAGAAGAGAACAAAACTCCAGAAAAATAACTAAACAGAATGGAGGCAAGCAACTTATCAGATGGCTATCTGGTAAGTTATCAGCAACTTATAGTTATCAGAAAGGAGACAAGCAACTTATCAAAACACTGGTTATAAAAATACTCAATGAACTTAGAGGGAGAGTACATAAACTTAATGAAGACTTCACCCAAGAGATAAGAAAGATAAAAACAGAATTAGAAAACAAAACGAATAAGTTAGAAATGAAGAATACATTAACTGAAATGAAGAATACATTACAGGGAACCAGCAATAGCGCAGATGAAGCAGAGGATCAAATAAGCAATTTGGAAGATTAAAAAGTATAGAATACCCAATCAGAACAGAAAAAAAGAAGAAAGAAATAATTATAAAAATGAGGATAATATAAGGAGCCTCTGGGAAAACTTCAAGCATCACAACATTTGCATCATGGGGATAAAGAAAAGAGAAGAGGGAGAAGAAGAAATTGAAATCCTATGAGAAAAAATAATGACAGAATACTTCCCTAACCTGATGAAGGACATAGACATACAAGTCCAAGAACAGAGTCCCAAACAAGGTGAACCCAAGGAAGCCCACACCAAGACACATCATAATTAAAATGCCAAAGGTTAAAGACAAATAGAATCTTAAAAGCAGCAAGAGAAAATGAGCTAATTACCTACAAGTGTGTTCCCATAAGACTATTAGCTGATTTCTCAACAGAAACTGCAAGCCAGAGGGGTTTGGCAAGAAATATTCAAAGTGATGAAAAGCAAAGACCTACAACCAAGATTACTCTACCCAACAAAGCTAACATTTAGAATCAAAGAACAGAAAAAGAGCTTCCCAGACAAAAAAGCTAAAGGAATTAGTTCATGGTCACCAAACCAGTATTATGAAAAGCGTTAAATGGTCTTCTTTAAGAAGATGGAGAAGACAAAAAAATAAAATAAAAAATTTGAATAATAAAATGGCAATAAATACATGTGTCTATCAACAATCACTTTAAATGCAAATGGATTAAACGCTCCAATCAAAAGACAAATGGTGGTTGAATGGATAACAAAACAAGACCCTTACATACACAGTCTACCAGAGATGCACTTCAGATTGAAAGAAGCCCAGACTGAAAGTAAGGGGATGGAAAAAGATATTTCATGAAAGTGGAAACAAACAAACAAACAAATAAAAAGCTAGGATAGCAAAACTTATATCAGAGAACATAGCCTTTAAAACAAAAGCTATGTAATAGAGAAATAAGGAATCAGAAATTCCACTTCTGGGTATTTATCCAAAGAAACTCAAAACACTAAATTAGAAAGACATATACATGCATATGTACACTGCAGCATTATTTAAAATAGTCACAATACGGAAGCAACCTAAGTGTCCAGCAATAGATGAATAGGTAAAAAAGTGGTGAATATATACGCTGGAATATGACTAAGCCATAAAAAAGAATAAAATCTTGCTCTCTGAAACAACATGGATAGACCTAGAGGGCATTGTGCTGGGTGAAATAAGTCAGTCAGAGGAAGACAAATGTCATATGATTTCACTTATATGTACTATCTAAAAAACAAATAAATGAAACAGACTCATATATATAGAGATCAGACAGTTGGATGCCAAAGGGGATGGGGCTTGGGGACTGGGTGAAAAAGGTGAACGGATTAAGAGGTACAAATCAGTAGTTACAAAATAGTCACTGGAATGTAAAGCATGTATAGCATAGGGAAGATAGTCAATAATATTGTAATAACTATGTGTGGTGTCAGAAGGGTACTAGACTTATCAAAGTGATCACTTAATTATATAATGTTTAATCACTGGGACATATACCTGAAGCTAGTACAATATTGTATATCAACTGTAATTGAAAAATAAAAAATTATTTAATGTCAAAAAATAATATTCTTCTAATGAAAATGCCTCAAATATATAGAAAACAATCCTTGATATATAATTAAATTAGGTTAAGTAAGCCATAATCTCTATAAGGATGATAGCTTGCCCATGAACCCTGGGCAAGGAGACATTGCTGCCCTAAATGTCAGTGCAACTCTACAATTGGAAAACTACATCCATTCACTTTTTTTCTTCACATTATACCAATGCTTTACTCAGCGATTTTCACTACGCTGCTACAGTATCTTGAGACAAATGCTAGATCATCTGTCAGCAACTGAAACAGCTATATGGGTGAAGAGAGTTATTGCAAAAAATTGATTTGTTGATGGTCAATTGCTGGGAACTTTAGAATTTTCAAATAGTTCAAGGTTGAGCATAAAAACTTTTAGTCAGTATTCCTCCATCCTTTACTCAAAAGGTTCAATGTATATGTTTCACATCATTAAAGTTTATAGATATCTAAAAAACACAATTCTACAAACATTTGCTGATGCTGACTATATTAAATTCAGTATTTAGGATTTTGGTATGCAGGAATGACTAATATGGGTCTAAATTGCAATGAAAAAGGAATGAGGCAAGTACAAATTGACTCTGTAGATACCTAATCACATGAAGGAGGAGAGAAGGAAGATGCTTTTTTTCTAGTTAAAAGAATTTAATCAATTTTAACAAAGCCATGAAGTTATAGCTTTAGATTAATACTTATACCCTATTAGTACCCTTTTTTAGAAGTATTTATTACTTCAATAGTATCACTTGAAAAAATTTTTAGATCTCTTTATTTAACGTGCCAAATAGTTTCAACTTTTGGAGTTTATATGTGTCCTTTATTTTGTTGGAAAGGACACATGTAATAAAAGAGTGAACCTGGTTTCAGTCAATGCTGTTAAAACAATCACTAACTTGATGGGGCATTTCAAACACATTCAAATATGTCTTTAGAGTGAATTGAAACCAAGAAGACTAAAATAGTCTTCCTCTGACCTCAGGTGTCAGCGTATTATCTGAAGTCAAATAAATATCTAGAAGTTTCTAAAGTGACATGAACAACATTTCACTGATAATCAGCAACAATGGATGTGTGAGGTTGGGGAGGTTTGCAAACATTAGGCGCCTTATTGAGTTCAAGGACAAGCCTATGCAATCTTTATTATTCTTTTTTTTAATCAAATTTATTGGGATGGCATTGATTCATAAAACAATACACGTTTAAGGTATACAACTCTCTAATACATCATCTGTATATTGTTTTGTGTGTTTACCAACCCAAGTCAAGTCTCCTTCCATCACCATTTATCTCCCCTTTACCTTCTTCTACCTCCTCCTCCTATCCTTCCCTCTGGCAATTGCCCTACTGTTGTTGTCTGTGTCCATGAGTCTTTCTTTTTATTTTTGTTTAAT
Organism: Miniopterus natalensis; assembly: GCF_054644295.1. Classification (NCBI taxonomy): domain Eukaryota; kingdom Metazoa; phylum Chordata; class Mammalia; order Chiroptera; family Miniopteridae; genus Miniopterus; species Miniopterus natalensis. Next base: position 54,204,141 of record NC_142090.1, on the reverse strand, counting down.
CCCTTTGCACCACTGGGTCCCACAGGACACCTACTACATAAGGCCACCCCACAAAGACAGGGAGTCATAGCAGATCTATCCAATGCATAGAAACAAAGACAAAGAGGCAGCCAAAATGGGAAGACAAAGAAATACTCTTAAATGAAAGAACAAAAGAACTCTCCAGAAAAAAGACTAAATGAAATGGAGGCAAGCAATTTTTTTTTCTTGATAGAGTTCATCAGGAATCTTATATGTCTTTTTTTTTTATTAAGAGCATCCTTGGTTTTAGCTCAAAATGTTACCAAAAAACTAAGATAATAACAATAAAAATACTACTTTATGTTATGTGGTACTTTATATTTTTCAAGGAATTTTTCATATACTTTATTTTATATGACCCAACTATTCTGTGAAGTACATAGGATAAGCATTGTTAGTTTCAAGTAAGAATATAGAACAAAGAATGTGTTTAATGTCATTTCATATGAGGATTAATATTTTTAAATGCTTGGATCAAAAACTATATTGATATTTATGTTTGTAAATGGTTGTGGTCTGTGATGGGTGTTAGGTGAGGTGAGGAAGACTAAAAGGTGAAATTTTCCTAAAAGATTTAATTAAAATCAATTAGCTTAAGCAATCACCATATAAAAATTCTGTACAGCTCTGTCAGTGTCTCAGCATCAATTTGCATTTATACATATTTTAAACACCTAGTTTCCTTCATCAGTGGTTTTCTTTTTTTCTCCCTCTCTCTCTGTATCCCTTTTAAGGGTGAGCTAGGAGTTTCAGGTATGAAAGTAAATTTATTTCCAACTGAAAAACAAAGCAGAAAAATTCTACCTAAAAGAGAAGACTCAATCAACAACACACTTTATGGCTTGAAAGACAAATTATAAAAAATTTTCTTAAAAAGTCACATTGTAAAATGAGAAGCAAAGGAAGACTATTGAATGTATTCTTAAATTATTATAACTGATTTTTAAACCCTTCACTCATGAGCTTTGCCTTCTACAATGAAAAATAATTGACTCTGTATGCACAAAGCACATTAATCATAATGTGTGCAATTGAAAGTTTTATGTTTTGTCCTGGCTAGCGTTTTCCTTCTTTTTTTTTTTTTTAAACTTGTTGATTTATTGGCTCTACTTTGTTTGTGTCTTCACTAATTATTTTTATTTTTGTCTATGTTACTAACATCTCTTTAAAATAGTAATCCTATAAATCTGTCATTTGAATTAAATATTTAAATGTTTTTCTTTTCTCTTGTGCTTTATTGTCACTTAAAGTCTGAAAATTAGAGTGGTTTAAGACTCCCAAATTCTCAATACTCACAAATATAGGACCTTCACACACCACTACTGAGCTCTCTAACCTGAGTTTGGAGTGAGAAGCAAATATTTGATGACAGAAATGAGAAAAAAGTTAAATGCAAGAATGTCATTGCTAATTACGCTAAAAGTAATGAACAGTCCTTAAAACTTAAGCTGTAAATCTATCGTTACTCACAATTCTTCCAATGATTCACTAAGTCACTCAGAGACCACACACCATCTCGCCTGAAAAGGTATCATGCTCTCTAATGACATGAGGCAGTGTATTTAAAGAAGAAACTGTCCAAATTTTAACCAGGGCAGCTGGCAGCTCATCCTGTACAATGATGTTAATAGCCTGTGCCATAGTTCTTTCTTTCTATTTTTTTTTTCTCTTTCTATTTTTAAAATGTCATTTTATAGCAACTATTATTTGGATATGCCTTTCACAAGCAGCAGATTCTTAACGCTAATTATTTTAAATACCATGTTTAAAAACCCCTACATTCTGAGAGAAACTTTAAAAAGAAGTATGAAAAAATGTAGCAGGGAATCCTTTTCCATCTCAATCTATTACTCAAATACACCAGAAATCACGTCACTTGCTAAAATAGTCCAGAACAAGGAATAAAAAGACACCTAAGGTGCGCACGCGCGCACACACACACACACACACACATACACATATCATCATCTAGAAGGAATCAGAATAACACTAACACTGACTTTCTCATATAAAATACAGTATTTTAGAAAACAGTGGAAAATTATTTCAAATATCAGAAAAAAACATATTTGAATCCTAAATTCTAAATCCATTTAGTTATGGGAAAGAACCAAAACATATATTTTCAACATTCATGGAATAAAAACATTTATCTCTGAAGCATTCTAGCTTAACAAATTCCTCACAAATATACTTTATCAAAAGAAGTAAATAAAACAAGAAAGTGAAAGATATGAGATTCAGGAAATTTTTACTTCATTTAAATAGAGCAAAGGGAGGTCCCAGGATGATGGCTTTGTAACAGACCTAAAAATCAATTATTACATTTTGTAGAAGTAAGATAGTGAGCATGTGGAGAGAGAGTTCTGGGGTAAAGAGGACTCATGAGAATAGGTGATATGACATATCACTTGAGTATAATTATTAATATGATATAGATAAATTATACAATTTAAAATGTGAAATTCAATTAAAAACATTTTAGAAAAATAAAAATCCTGTACAAATAAAAAAAATGCAATACTCTCCCAGTTACCTTTTTCAGGATTTAAAAAAATAACAATAAATTAATGAGTAAATATCAACTCATATTTGACAAGGGGATCAAGAATTCTTAGTGGAGAAAGACTAGTCTAGTCAATAAATAATGTGGAGAAAACTGGATATCCACAAGCAAATTAATAAACTTGGACCCATATTTTATACCACTCATAAAAAGTAACTTAAAATGAATAAATGACTGAAATGTAAGACCTAAAACCATAAAACCCCTAGAAGAAAACATAGGGAAAAATCTCTTTAACTTTGGTCTTGGCAACAATTTTTTATATATAACATCAAAAAACAAGCACAAAAAGCAAAAATAAACAAGCAGGGCTACATAAAACTGAAAACCTTCTGCACAGGAAAAGAAACAATCAACAAAATAAAAAGACAACCTAAACGGAGAAAATATTTGAATACCATATACCCAATAAAAGGTTAATATCCAAAATACAACTCATACAACTCAATTGAAAAAAATTAAAAACCCACAAATAATCCAATTAGGAAGTGGGCAAAAGACCTGAATAAACATTCTTCTATTCAGAAGAATACAAATGGCCAAAAGGTTTATGAAAAGGAGCTCATCTTTAATCATCATGAAAATGCAAATTAAAACCACAATGAGATATCAACTCACAGCTCTTAGGGTGCCTATTATTAAAAGACAAGAGACAAGTGTTGGCAAGGTTGTACAGAAAAGGGAACTCTTGTACACTGTTGGTGGGGATGTAAATTGGTACAGCTTCTATGGAAAATTTTATGAAGATTCCTCAAAATATTAAAAATACAACTACCACATAATCCAGCAACTCTACTCCTTGGTATATATTCAAAGGGTATAAAATCACTGTCCTGAAGAGATATCTTCACCCCATACTTACTGCAACATTATTTACAATAGCCAAGACAAGGAAGCAGCCTAAGTGTCCATCTGTGGATGCATGAAGAAAATGTGATGTACACACAGACACACACACACACTAAAATATTATTCAGCCATAAGAAAGAATATAATCTTGCCATTTGCAATGACATGAATGAACTTTAAGGCCATCATGCTAGTGAAGTAAGTCAGAGAAAGACAGATACTATGATTTCATTTATATTGGGATCTAAAAGAGCCAAATTCATAGAAACAGAGTAAAATGGTGGTTGTCAGGAGCTGTGGGGTTGGGAAAGTGGAAAGATGTCACTCAAATGGTATAAACTTTTAGTTATGAATATGTTCTGAGGATCTAATATACAGCATGGTAACTATAGTTAGCAATATTGTATTGTATACTCGAAAGTTGCTAAGAGAGTAGATCTTGAGTATTATCACACACACACACAAAAGGTAATTGAGGTGATATTTTAACTAACCCTATCATAGTAATGATTTTGCAATACCTCACATTGTACACTTTAAAATTGTACATCAAATGTCAATTATCTCAATAAAGCTGGAAAAGAACAAAAATGGAGGACTGGAGGATCTGGGCAGATGGCAGCAGTTGTATAGTTTTTTGGGAGGAAAAGAGTTAGTAGCTACTAATTTTTAAGTGCACTTAAAGAGATATAATTATATTATAATGGAGGTCTAACATTTATTACCAAAAATTCCATATTGGGTATTGATTAAAGTCTTCAGCCAGAAAATGCTTAGGGAAATAGAAAATGTATTTGTCCCATTTTTCTCATCTGTCACATCTTTATCTTGATGCACTCAATTAAATGTCTTATCAAGTGGTCATATCCTTGTATGAAGACTGGCATTATAAATGCAGAGTGCTCAATCTCTCAGGCTGGAATTGATTCAAGTACCTATTTTAAGAACTGTTTTCATCCAGTTTATTTCATAGCTCTGGTTATTTCAGTTTCTATTTGTTATGCACAGATCTTTGCATCAAAAACTCCAGGAGGTAGAACTCTCCTACAGTTTGCTAGCTACAGCTGCTGGTAAATACCAAGGAATGTATGAATCTAAATGCCTGCTCTTGTAGGAGGGCTTATATAAGATTTCCTGGCTCTTGGTGGATAGAACAGTCTTCCAATTTGAGGAGAGAATCATTTTCCTTCTCTCTACTTTATCCAGCCACAATTTACTTAGAAACCATTTGTACTATAATCTTTCATGTAGTTGGTGTTAAAAAAAAATATTATTTTATTTCCTCTGAATTTTTATAGGTCAAACTAGTTTCAAACATATTTGCAGTCTATTAATCTAGCATCAACTTCTTCTAAAGATCCTGGAATATCTAAAGATCATAGTCATTTTCAAATCAGAAAATGATTCTCCTAAAGCTTTTAAAATAAATCATGCAGAAACACAAAAGTTACCTTGAATATATTGAATATTTCATTTAATCCATTGTCTCTCTTATTATCTTCTCTCCTTATTTTTATTTTAGGTTTACATGGTCTGATGTGTTGCTTTTCTAGTGACTGCTATTCATTCTACCAGCCATTACTTCAGTACAAACATATACATACAGAGAATTCACTCATTAGAAAATAAACATGTTTGAACAGGTGGTGGTATCTAGGGTACTAGTTCTGGATCCAGTCATGATCTTTGAGAAGCTCATGGTTGAGGGGTGGGCAGACAGGTACACAATACATTTTTACCTTTCAAGGTGATGTATTATCATAGAAACACATTTAGAGGGCTGCAGGTATCCAGAGGAGGGAATACCCAATAGCTAAGCAGGTCTGGAGAAGGTGAAATTGTGTCTTTGGCTTTCCAGTAGCTATGAAGTGAGCTATACCACTAATACACACAACTTTATCTTTAAAAAAGGAACAAAACAAAACAAATAAACAGAATGCAATATTGTAAGACAAGTGATATTGTTTCAATGAGTGCATGAAATTGGAAAATCAATAATGAAACCAATATATGTCAAGTTAAGAAAAATTTGCTATACCACTTGCCCTTCAGCTGTTTTACAGAGTAGTGATATCATGAAATCTCAGGAGTGAAGCATCACGCTATTCTCCCAAACATTCCTAAACTAAAGGGGATTACCTGAGCTTTAGGTCCTAACATCAATGGTAACAGATTTAGGGGGAGGGGGTTAGTTACATTTTCAGCCAAGTGTTGAATATTAGGATGTACAGAGAAGAGAAGACTTACCTTAGAAGATCTTACTGCTACCCTTTGGAAAGCATACTTACAAGGTTGGCCTTTGGCCAATATCTAGGAACTTAGATTTGGGGAAGTTCCCTTATAGTAATTGATAAGTGACTTGCAGTGCTTAAACTCTTTGAACAAACAATATGATTTATGCTAAATACCTGCTTTCTTCCTGGGAATCTGGAATTAAGGTACTTGACAGGCAGGGAGTGCCTATGTGATCTGCCCCCAATAAAAATCTCTGGGCACTGAGTCTCTCACAAACTTTATATATGTGTTCTCACAACTTGTTACAGTTCAGTGGACTTTACTGGGAGAGGATTTTGGAAGCTGGTTTCTATTTTCCCCCAGGCTTTTGCTCCATGAGACTTTTCCTTTGTTTCTTTTTCTTGGTATCTTTTCACTTTAGTAAATCATAGCTGTAAATATGACTGTATGTTGAGTCCTGTTAGTCTTCCCACTGAATCATCAAACCTGGGGGTGATCTTTGAGACTCTCAACAAATAAGATATATATTAAATTAGAATAGTCATATTTTGACAGTCCTGAATTTTTGCTAATGTAAACTCATAATATAGAAATCTACATACAATCAAAGAGAAAAAGCTATTGCCTTATAGAACATGAAAAACTTTATTAATGTTATGTCACATTAATTTATATAAATTCTATATAAATTGCATATTTATATATCAATATGCATGTGTGTGCCACGTTTGAGCTACTAACTCATAAAGAAAAAAAACATTCTGACTAAATCATAGTTAATACAGTGTAAACTCTTTAAGCATAGGAATTATTACTGGGCCTCTCTTAGACCCAGCACTACCACAAATCCATTGAATGAACTGGAGCCAGTTACTTAATTACCTTGAGTGAAGTCACTCATTTCACTTGCTATATGTATGCTAAAGTTTGAGATGTAGGAATAGTTAATTTCTGGGATGTCTTTCCTTTCTGAAGTTCTAGTTGTTATGTGATTAAAGGGTGCCCTTGGCATTCACTCCATTTCTGTTTAATCCTACAGACTGAGTTGACTCCTAGCTGACAAGTGGGTGATCATGTACTCCCTAATGCATACTGTGTCCTACCAAGCTGTTCATTCTTTCATAGATGAAGAATATCCCAGTTAGATGAAGGGTGAATCTGCTTTTGGTGATGGACCAGTCTGGGCTCATAGAGAACAACTAGAGTTGTTAGAGAATAAAGCGGCTTAAAGAATCTGGGTTTATACATACACATACGATAAGAGTTAGGGAGGAACTGTGGGAGTGATGGTTTGGAAAGAAGCAAAGAGGAGATGGTAGAAAGAGCCATGAAGCACATCACCCTGAAGTACAGGAAAATGAAGAGCTATAACAACTGTGAAGTGGAAGCTTGTCAGGAGGGCTATGAAGCACAGCATTTGGTCACTACAGTCTTTTCAGAGGAGTGGCTTCTGTTTCATTCTCTACCATTGGCAAACTTTAATGATAATTAATATAAGGAAGAGAATTATAGAACATTAGTTTCCACTCTTAGAAGGAGTGTTGGGGTGCTTCCTTCACAAAAGACAACCTAGCACAAGTGGTATGCTGGTTGTTGGGAATTCCTACAAGACTCCACACAAATAAAGGCTTCTAGAAATATGTAATTTTTAAATATATTTTATTGTATTTTTAAAAATAAAATTTCAGGATACTTAATAGAATGTTAATTAGTTGTCCATTAATATCTATGGTATTTTCAATTATAAGGAAAAGGGGGAGAAAAGATTGATTTTTTAAGGTTTATTCAAAAACTTTTTAAAACTCAAGATTAATATTTTATTTGACCAAAATAAATACTTTAAGAAGTACCAGTGTGTTCTCTATTGTACAAGGCAAAAATAGTGACATATTTAGTTACCTTAAAAATTATTTGGAAATCTATAAAATTATTGTTATAGTTCAAATTGAACTTCTTCATGAAAAGTATAGCAGAATATTAACTGATATTATGTTTCTCTTAAAGTAAACTGACATTTAGATATTCTTGCCCACTGAAAAGTTTATTTGGCACACAGGTTTTTTTTAGCCCTTCTCATATTTACCAGTTATAAACTAATGGATGAATCATCTGTATGTTAAAGGACTATGATACCAAGTTTAGGAAAACATTTTAAAGTTCTAAATTAAAAATTAGTTTTTCATGCATGATTTCTATCAGTTCTGGAGTTGTACACCTCAATATATACTTTATTATACTTATCAATAAATATGTGGAAGGATATATTATCAGTTCAGACAAATTTCTCACAGTGCAAAGATGTTATGGACTGAATAATATCAGTATGCCAAACAAAACTCAAATAAAATGAGCAACTGATAATTGCATTAAGTAACCTAAATAGGGGAAGAAGTATAAAGGTCTTGACTTGAAATTTGATGGGTACAACAAATGTAGAAATACTTGAAATTGTGATGGTTGTGCCTGGTCAAGTTGAAAACACAGTAAATAAGAGTCAATAGCCATATGGTAACAATCACTTTCTGGCACACAAGCTAAGTGAAGATAGTCAAAGGACAGTCTGAAAGGGTGAATGCCTGTATACTCTAAAACCTTTGAAACCTTAAGTTGTCCTCTTCAATTGACCTTGATCCCCTGGTTAAATACTTCTGAGGAGCGTGCATGCTTTTCTTGTCTTCAGGGTTCTGACCCTTACTAATGTACTTCTTGGATCTTAACTAGTTTTTCCATTAAATGGCTCATTTATCAAAGGAAGTTAGCACTTCCTTGTGTTGAATTCAGTACAAGTTGATGTTTCCAATATTCAGTCAATATCATAATATTTCAACAACCTAATAATATAAATTCCCTAATAAGATTCTTATATTTTATTTATTTTTATTTATTTTTTATTTATATCTGAAAGTTAATCATAGTAAAACAAAATACTTTTATTAAATGCTATGTGTACAAAAGAGAACAAGAAAGCAACCCAGAGGGACATCTAGCACAGACAAGGGAGAAAAGAACACATGAGGTTATAATACTTCCTGAAAGAGGTGACATTTTCTCTGAATCTTGAAAGAGTCACGAAGTGAAGAAACATGTACCAAGCAGAAAGAAACAAGCTACAAAGAATAGAGCTTTCAGAGTGAGGAGCATTCAGTTAACTACAAGTAAATTGAATTTGTTGGAACAATGGCATGAGTAATGTCAGGAAGTGAGCCTGAAAACTTATCAAAGAAATAAATCATGAAAAGCCTTGACTTTTATTTTGGGAAGTTTAGATTTCTTCTTTAAGCTGATGGAAAGCCACTTGAGGATCTTATATAAAAATATAATTATTGTGATGTTTATGTTTAAAAATAATTAATCTACCTCTTTACTGAGAATACATTTAAAATTAGAAAAAATGTTAAAAGACTCTCAGATTAATTCAAGATAAAAATATTACTGTGAATATAAACTAACATAAGAAGGGAAGATACAATAAATATTTAGGACATAAAATACACGGGGTTTGATTGGGTTGGAGATAGAAGAAAAATGAGAGATAAATCTTAAGTTAACCTTGGATTTCTTGCTTGGTTGACTAGATAAAATGTGTTATTACCCAAAAGATTCATGTTAGGAATAGATTTGAAAAGAAACTGAGGAAGTTATGGTGTGATAAATTTGAAATGTCCAAGTGGAAAGAAACTATTATATAAATAGTCTTAGAACTCAAGAAAGTATTTTCTGGAAAATGTTGACTTGGTAATTATCAGTATACTGGTGAAGCAATGATGGTTCTACACAATCAGGCTTCAACAATGTATTTCATAACTCTCTGAATATGCAGCAACAATTTTTATACCTGTTCACAATCCAGTAAGAATTATAGCCCTCCTCCTCCATCAACTCATTTCCCAACATATGTCCCATGCCTACATATAGAGCCTTACATCTCATCCATCTCATCCACACCTCAAAATTCACATCACACTGTATGACATATATGACTTTCAAGACATGTAAAACTCATGTGCCATGGAACATTTTCTAGGATAGACCACATGTTAAGACAGCAATCAAGTCTCAATAAATTTAAGATTAAAATCATATCAAGCATCTTCTTTGACAATATGGTATGAAACTAGAAATTAATTGCATGACAATAATTAAAGAACACACAAACACCTGGAGGCTAAATAAGCTGTTATTAAACAATGAATGTGTTAACAATAAGATCAACAAAGAAATCAAAAGATACTCTGAAAAAAAAAGACATAATCCAAAATCTATGGGTCACAGAAAAACCTGTTGTAAGAGGGAAATCCACAGCATTACAGGCCTACCTCAATAAACAAGAAAAAAATCTCAAGTAAATAATCTAAACTTACACTTAAATAAACTGAAGAGAAAAAAAACACAAAAAACAAAACCCAAAGTGAATAGAAGAAAGAAAATAATAAAAATCAGAGCTGAAATAAGTAAAATAGTGTCTAAAAAATACATAAGATCAATAAAACCAAGAATTAGTTCTTTGAAAAGATAAACAAGGTTGAAAACCTTAATCCAGACTCATTAAGGAAAAAAGAGAGAGGACACAAGTAAATAAAATCAGAAATGAAAGAGGAAAAGTAACATCTGAGCCCTGGTGGATGTTACTCAGTTGGTTAGTTGGTTGGGCATCACCTGATTCACCAAAAGGTTGCCAGTTTGATTCCTGGTCCAGGCACATGCCCAGATTTCGGGCTCAATACCCAGTAGGGGGCGTGCAGGAGGCAGCCAAGCAATATTTCACTTTCACATTGATGTTTCTCTCTCTCACTCCTCTCCCTTCTTCTCTCCTTTAAAATCAATAAAAAAATTTTTTTAAAGAATCTTTACAAAAAATAGAAAAAATTATATAATTTTTTAATTTGACATAAAATATTATATAAATCATAAAAGTTTAAAGATGGAATGTTAATTAAAATATATTTTTCCTCTGGAATCTAACTAAAATTAGGTGGAAATTGTGTATTATTAATTTTCATTAGACTTGTATTCCTTGCATCATGCCTAGTGAGAACTGACTCAGTTTCTCCTATATGTTGAGGCCCTAGAAAAAAGAATGTTAAACTGAAATATATCCAAGGAAAAATGAGCAAAAAAGTTAAGAATCCTATTTATATCAATAACAGAGTCTCTCCTTTGGACATTTACCTGTAATTTTTATTACATATATGTATAATTCTTCTGGGATATTTGAATATATTTATGATCACTAGAGATAAATCATAATATTTTCAGGAAAAAAATAATCAGCATCTTTTTATAATGAGGCAAAGGTCTGTAAATCAAACTTTAAATTGAATTTTGAAGTATATTTCTCTCCTCCACATCTCTGTGGTTCAAAATGTTTTAACCTTGAAAAATAAATTTTAAAACCTGTGGATAATTTCAAACTCATTATTCTTACATTAATCTTAAACATGAGCGACTGAGTTCTTCAATGTTAGCTCAGTACAAGAATTTTCAGTTATAGGTAATGCAGCTCAGAATTGTTTGAATAAATTTAATGTCTGAGCAGAAAATTGACCTAAGTGATTGTGGACACCACTGTACTTAAATAAGTGATGAAAATACTATATATCCACACATAAATAATATGTGGAATACAGTTATATGCCACAATGGAATTTCCCAAGTTAATCTCAAGTTTATTAGGTCTAAATAATTATGCCAATATCTTTCCTAACTATTGAAAAGAAATTAAAATACATTTATAGTAAAAAAAAAAAAAAAAGGAAACAAATAGGATTGAAAAAAAATACACATTCACAGAACTAACGGAGCAGAGTAGAACTCAGCCTGTTATCTGAAGTTGGCAAGGATATTTCATTTCATACATCATTTAGAGACTAATTTCCCACAATGATTCTAAGAATTTAGTAGCTCTTAAGATGTTAGTGGAATGAGGGTTAAAAAAATCAACATTCGTTTTCAACAAATGTCTATACCAACATACATAGTGCTGGTGAACTCTCTGGTGCTATTAGAAATATGTTCACATTTGACTGAGTTAGTATGCCTCACTTTTTGTAAAGTGACATAAAACAAGCAATGAAAAAAGATTTATTTCAAAACAGTGAGTTAATTTAGTTTGAAGTCTCCATAATATATTTAATGACACATAAATTACATGCTGTAATATAATGAATCATTCCTTGCCAATATTTTAATTCACAATTACATTAGCTTTAGGACCAATTTAGAGATAAGGTAAAAGAATAAATGGGTCCAAGTGTCTTAGAAAGATAAGTCAATGTCAAATTCTGGTTATAAACCAGAACTTGCAAATTATTTAAGAGACTTAAGAAAGAAATAAACCGTGACATTTATTAATTTCTTCTCATAATATTAGGCCAATTCTTTAGATGCCCATTTTTTCCAAATGTATCAAGCCCTATAACATTAAAGAAGATGTAAATCAGGAACTTTTTATTTCTATTTTTATTTTTTTTAATACATCTTTATTGATTTCAGAGAGAGGAAAAGAGGGGGAGAGAGAGAGATAAAAAATCAGTGATGAAGGAGTCTTCATTAATTGGCTGCCTCCTTCCTGCATGCCCCCCATTGGGGATGGAGCAGGCAACTCAGGCATGTGCCCTGAAGGGAGGAGAACTGTGATTTTCTGGATTCTAGGTCGATGTTCAACCACTGAGCCACACCCAGCCAGGCAATCAAGAACTTTTTAGATCAACCAAGGGTATACAGGACCCTGGTAAGATACAAAAGTAAAATTCAAGTCTTTGTCTTAAAATGTTTACAATTAAAATAGGCAAATTATAAATATTTAAATATTAGAAAATTACAGACAAAGAAATGTAGGTATGATTGGCATACATATAGAAAGATGGGTAAATACATAAATAGAAGGTTGGAAAGACAGAAAGATCCATTGGAATGCATGTCACTGAGTATATAGTGCTTTTTTTCAGGCAACTTTCCAAGGAACATAAATCTTTGACTCATTGAATCCTGACCAAACCCTGTGTTAGTACTAGTTATTGTTGTTATTTAATCAATGAAGAAGTTGATATTTTAAAGAGTTAATACATTTGATGAAATTCCAACACTTAAGAAGTAGTGGATAAAGAAATCTAACTTATGCCTGTCTGGCTTCAAAGCTAGGACTCAACCATGATACTTGCTATTTTTCCTCCCTATAAATAGGACATTTAGCACTAAAGTGCTAGAATCATTTAAAAGAAGCCCTAAATCATTTCTTGGAGACCACTGCTGCACACTCAGATTCTGAGTAAGTCAAATCAGGGGTATGGTGTAGCACTCTGAATTGCTTCATAAGCTCACCAGGCAATTTTGTTACAGGTGGTCCATCATCCACACTATGAAAGCACTTAATGAACTCACCCTGTGGCTATAATTTAAGGTAAAGTATTTGCCATTAAGAGAAAATAAATAAATAAACACCACAGGCAATTATTTCTATTTTTGTTCATAGCTCAAGAAGCCCCAAACTAAAGAAAAGAGAGGTTTAATTGATGTAATTCATGAAATCAGAAGCTCTCTTTCCACGGATTTTCTTACTGACATAATTCACAACGTAGCTATTCAGTCTGCTCTAACCTTTTCTTCATGATGCCAGCAGCTAATTTTTTAAAAAATTAATGAATTGTTTGTTTACATGCTGTTGTAAGAAATAATACAGAGAAATCCCATATACCATTCAAGAAGTTTCTGCCAATTATAACAGTTTGTATAATTGTAGTACAAGATCACAACCATGAAATTCATGTCAGTATAATCCACTGATCTCATTCATATTTCATGTATTTTACAGGCATTTGTTTGTCTGTATGTCTTTGTACTTGGTTATATAAAATACTATCTTATGCAAATATTTTCTGTGACCACCATCACAGCCACAGAGTACTTTCATCACAAGGGTCATACATAAAACTGTGTTAAGGTCACAGCCTCCCCCTCCTCTGCTCCCTTCTACAATCCCTAATCATTAATTTGTTCTCTGTCTCTATAACTGTGCTGTTTTCATAATGCTATATAAGTGCTATATAAATTCATAATGCTATATAAATCACTGAGTGTGTAACCTTTGGATTTTGGCTTTTTTATTAATTCCTTTAAAATTAGATTCATCCAGTTGTTGCTTGTATCAATGTTGTTGTTTTTGTTTCTTCCTTTTCATTGCTGAATAGTATACTATGGTATGGATATACCACATTTTGCTACATATTTGCCTATTGAATGATTTTGGGATGCTTTCGGGTTAGGGTTCAAACCAAAACCCAGGACTCATTCTTTTTTTTTAAATCTCACCCAAGGATATTTTTTCCATTGCTTTTCAGAGAGAGTGGAAGGGGGGTGGGGAGAGAGAGACAGAAAGAGAGAGAGAGGGAGAGAGAAATATTGACGCTAGAGAGACACATAGATTAGTTGCCTCCTGCAAGTGCTCGGGCTGGAAATTGAGCCTGCCACCCAGGTATGTCCCCTTGGCTGGAAAAAAACCTTCAATTCGTGGGGTGATTCTCTAACAAAACTGGCTAGGGTTCAGGAGTCACTCTTAATATCATCCAATTATTAAGAAATTCCTATATACATTCCCAGCAAAATATGTCTCACATTATCCACTCCGATACATCTTCACTTGACACATAGTCTAAGCTATTATTATCTCTTTCCTGCAATGCAGCCACAAGTCCTTTAATTAGCAACTTTGCCTTCCTATAACATATAGTCATTAAAGGCAGGTTTTTTTCTACTGTCCCTAGCATTTCTCTACAACCTGCTCTCTGCCTACACTCTCTCCTCTCTTACCCACTGCATCCTCACCGTTTGTGAATAAGATTTTGCCATATGGTCTGTTTTTCTTTCTTAAGCTTCTATTTTGAGGGTCATTGCAAGTACTGCTCCTCTGCCTGAAGCATCTCACTTGCACATGGTGAAGTCAAACATCACCTCCTCGGACAGTCTTAACCCCCCATCTAATGTTGATTACATCCATCTCAGGTGTTTGCTATCATGGGAGCTTGTTTCAATTTATTTTTAGGATGTATTATTATTAACATAACCTGATGTGTTTACTGTGCATCATTCACATAAGAATATTAGCAAATGACTTCTCTTATTCACTGCTATATGTACAAAACCTGAATGGTGTGGTGCCTAAAATATAGTAGATGCTTGCTATTTTTTACTTTTTTTAAAAAATACATTATTCAATTGATCTATCATCTATCACCTATCAAATGTTCTTTAAAATATGAACCATTGACAGTCTCTTTGCCATTGACAAAGTTCATGTATTGTATGCCTTGAAAACAGCATTTCTTATTTTTTCCTAAATATGCTATGACCTCCCCATTTCTTTCCCATAGAATATTTTAATCCCCCAACCCCACAATTCTTTTTTTCTAAAACACAATATCTTGGGCTGAATCAGGAAAAACATTCCCTGATCTTAGAACAAAGTTCTAAATGCTTATTAGAGCCCTGCCCATGATAGCTCAGTTGGTTGGAGCATTATACGGATGCACCAAGGTTGTGGGCTTGATCCCCAGTCTGGGCACATACAGGAGTCAACCAATGGGTGTATGGATAGGTGGAATGACAGTTCAAGGATGTTTCTCTCTTTCTCTCTCTCTCTCTCCCCATCCTTCCCTCTGTCTCTCTCTAAAATCATTCAATCAATAACTGCTCTTCAAAAAAAAGTGACTTTTGGCTTTTTTAACAATCAGTAATTTAGCAGAGTTTTGCAGTGTTTAGCAATCAGTAATAAGCAGCAGTGTTTTGCTGCTTGAGAGTCAGAAAGTACATTATAATATAGTCATGTTCATCTGGCTGATATTTTTTTGTCATCTCGTGACAAGTCTTTTAAAGTCATGTTTGAAAAAGTATCAAATGTCAGGATTTGGTTGATCCAGGGGTAAAAACACATGAAGGGAGTTTCCAACCTCTTCATATCTATTCACTGCTTGTAACCTACAATCTTTCATTCCGCATACACTTCTGTTACCCTCCCTCTTTTTATTTCACCACCCACATGCTGCCCAGCTGTTCCACCATCATTTAAAACAGGATGCCACTATCCACACAGTAGGGATTTTAACTTAGAAAATATGTTCTTTGTTAATCTTATGTATCACTAGCACAGAGAATGGCATATTTATAGGAATAAATAAGGAAGATCCAAAAAAATGAGTGTTAAAAAATCCCTAAGTGCAAAAATATATTTTTGATGGCAGGGCACCTTATGTCAGTAGCCTGCTTTACTTAGAGGCAGCTTTAGAGTGTCTTCATGCTTTGGTTGCCTAATAGTATTCTGTCAGGAGTAAATTGGGTTTCTGGTAACACATTTGCTCTAAAATAGCATAAAAACTAATGACCGTGTCAAGCTATGTACACTGCCGGCAGCTATAGCATGCCAGGATAATTGCTTAAATTTGGATTTCTGATGCCATTGCTCAGTCAAAGGCGGTGTTTTGAGTGTTGGCAGGCCACACAATGAACTCACTGTGAATTTTATGCGTAGATACAAACTCAGAAATAGGCTCTTCTCCCTTCAGAACTCGGATTATTTCAGCAATGATAATGTCCTCTGATTTTCCAACCTGACATTTGATTAGAGAGCTCAAACCATAGAATACAAAGACCAATGTGAGGATTGCTTTTTATTGCTTTTTGGGATTAAAAAAACAAAACTTTTCATATACTTGCTAGTGTCCTACTTTTAAAGAAAAACTAGATGGTTTAGGGAGAAAATTACACCTGGATGCTAGCAGATGATGTGTGGATCTACATGACCTCACTTCTTATAAAGGTATGCATTCTCCTCTTGTAGCTGTTCTGGCTGAACCACTGATTTCAAAGCTCGTGACTGCCTAAAATCCTCTTTTATTGTTATTTCACATTATTCCACTGACCTCCATATGCTCTGTTTTCTTAAACATGTAAGTAAAGCCTTTATTTCACCTATGTTATTCTAATAAGTCCTACTGTTACCAAAATCCAATTTGTGTGCCAGACACTTTGAAAGGTCA
Organism: Miniopterus natalensis; assembly: GCF_054644295.1. Classification (NCBI taxonomy): domain Eukaryota; kingdom Metazoa; phylum Chordata; class Mammalia; order Chiroptera; family Miniopteridae; genus Miniopterus; species Miniopterus natalensis. The sequence continues at coordinate 54,187,443 of NC_142090.1, read as the reverse complement.
CAATTCAAAACATCAGAGTTTGGAGTAAGAAAAGGTTTATTGATTCAGAAGTGTCAGCTGAGAAGAGGGGAGACTTAATGGTGCTTAAAATCCATCTTACTTACTGGACTAGATTAAGGGATTTTTAAGGAGCTAACTGGAACAGGTATGCAGAAGTTCTGGTGGGGCAAGTTTTAATTGGAGGACCCTGGAACTTGGCCATTTATGGTAAAAAGGCATCAACATCAGATCTCTCTGGACAACAGTCCCTTGTCTTCTGGAAGGGTTCTGGTGTTCAAGTTCCAGGTTTATCCTAGTCCTTTGGTTTTTTTGGAGGGGCATGGAGTGGAGGGGAAGACTTTGATTCTAGGTGCAGCTGGAGGTCAATGTCCTCTGTGCATGCTTTGGCTTTGGTCTGTTTTCTTGTGGTTTTGGTCTGTTTTCTATAGTGTGGTGAAGGTCTGGGATGGGTCAAGGGCTAGGAGGAGGGGGGGAGAAGGGGGTGAAAATGGGATACATCTGTAATACTGTCAAATTTTTTAAAAAATACCATCACAGATATTTTAGAAAAATTTAGCATTTTAATTGTTTGTTTCAGATAATAATAATAATAATAGTAATAATAAAAGCAACTCAGTATCTCATTAAACAACATAGGATTATTTTGAGTTGGTTCTGTGGTTATACTACTTAATCACAATTTCCATAGACACTTCCAACATTTTAAGACCTTGGTAGCTTCACTGAAGATGTGTGTCTATGTGTGAGGGTATGTATACACGTGCACACATGCAAAGATGAAGAGAGTTGAAGATCATGAAGAAAACATGAACCTCAGAAACTCTCCATCTTTCTGGTTTCACCTCTCCCATCTTATATTCTCTCTAAGGTTCCTTAGTTTGACCAACACCTGGGCTTCCTCATATTCTAGTTCAGTGATTTTTAATGGGTGTGCAGTGGCAGGCATGCTGGTGTGCCACAAGAATTTTTAAAACATGCAATACCTGACTATCTAGTCAGGAGCACCTCTTTTCCCTTAGATTGTCAAATAAAGAAATGACAACAGCCAACATGATAGCTATCCAGTGTGAATGAATCAAAATTATACCTACTTTTTTTGGTAGATCAGAAAAAAGTATAATATATTTTTGGTGTGCCACAGACTTTTAGTAATTAGTTTATGTGTGCCATGAGATGAAAAAGGTTGAAAATCATTATTCCAGCCTAACGCCCAAGTTGTTACCAAAGTTTTTTCTGCAAAGTTCTCTAATTTTGAAAAAGGTGAATGCTCTAGATTAAAATATAATTTGAAAAAAAAGAAGAAATTTGAAGGTCTTAAGTGATTTATTGTTGTACCAGATCGGTTTCATAAATGCCCTTCCTCTGGTGACGAGTGCACACAAGTCTAACAAACAGTGCTTTTCTACCTTTGTCAATTTTCCTGAGGACTTGACATATTTAGTTCCTAATTTTGTAGAATGTGTACATATCTCAGCATATGCCTCCACCTCTTTTTATCTTGACACTTTTTTCTACAGAACACTAAGGTGTGTTCCAGCCTTGAGGATACGTTCTTTTCATCTTAATATTTTTCAGGTGTCTTCAGTTATATAATTGAATACTTTGTTTTGTAATAGATGACTTGTAGAGATAGCAGCACTCCTCCATTATATATTATTATTCATTTAAATGTCACAAGAGAATTTATTTTCAATTTCTAGAGCAAATTCTAGTCATTCTTCTTATGTTAACTATACAATAGGTTCTTCAGGCTTTATTTTAATTTTTCTATCCCACACAAAGCCCTAGTAGTGGCCTTTAGTGGTATTTTATATTAAGTCACAGTACTATGAGTCCAAAATGATATATGCAGAACATGTTTCAGCAAGTATTTTCTCATGAGATTGTACTTTAGAGTCACAGGAAAAATATTTCTGTCATGTAATTAATGGGTATTTGAGCCCTGGCAGGTGTGGTTCACTTGATTGAGTATCATCCCAAGCACTAAAAAGTCACAGGTTTGATGCCTGGTCAGGACACATACCCTAGTTGCAGGTTAGATCCCTGGTCAGGGTGTGTGCAGGAGGCAACAGATTGATGTTTCTCTATCTTCCTCTCCTTTTTCTCCTTCAAAAAAATATCAATAATTTTTTTAAATAAAAATAAATGACTATTTGACATACATAGGTATGTATTATGTATGCATGTATTTATATACACCTTACTTTTTCTTAATTGAATCTAGATAGACTATAAAAAATAATATGCTTTTCTCACTTGTTTAACTTTATGGATTAATTTGACCTTTATCAGACCATCAAAACGTTCTACCAGGAAACAGTAGCAGTCTGCGGGGTCTTAAAACATAATTTTTCCTTCCCGATTTCTGAGTTCTTCAGGCTGGACTAATAATCAAATTACCATGAGGCAGTTTAAAAGGAGAAAATGAAAATGCATTACAGATGTTCCATAAGATTATGAGACCCAAAGATGCAGTTAGCCATTGAGGATTATGTGCCATTCAGAACTAAAGAGAAGTGGGCAGGGGTCTAGGATTTCGAAAGGAAAGCAAGCAATTTGCAAATAGCTGAGAAAGTAAGCATGTAGTAAATGAATTCTTGTTGGGCCACACAGAACACTGGGACACAGAGGGAAATCAAACAAACTGGATTTGATAGATTTCTTCCTGTCTGCCATGCTTAATTCATGTATACTAATGCAAATATGCTAATGTTCCTTTCCTGAAGCAGGTTTTCTATCTGAATTCCTTTAGACAGGGAAAAAAGGAAGGTCAAATTCTCTTTCTGAGTCTTTTGTTTCTAAAAATGACCAGTTTAAAATCAATATCCCAAAAGATACTTTTTGGGGTAGCAAGCTGGTCCCCCTGAAGTCCAATTCTTTTTCCAATCTTTCTTTGGATCTCTTCTTGGTACTTGAAGCCTTCTTTTAATGATTGTAAGAGATGTAAAGGTTAAGAGGAGACAGAAAACCTAATGCTTTAAAGTTCACTTATCATTTATCTAACATAAGTTCTCAAGGGAAGAGAGTTCACAGGATGTTCTAAGTTCTTCCTATTGTTTGATATCTTGACAACCAATTAACTGGGGCTTCAAGAGTTTAGTTCAACTTTAAAAAGGAGAAAAGTAGAACTTCCGTATTACTTTTCATTATCTCAAGGCATCCTATAAAGGTGCACTTTATAACATCATGTTCATGCATTTTTAAACTCTAAATTTTATTAATTTTGCAGAAATTACATGTCTAAACTAATATCATTGAGTAATATACATAAAAACCTTAAGATAAAGAAAAATATAGGTATTTCCCACCACCCAAAGGAAGAGTGTTTGAAGGAGACCAAAGTTTTGCCACTCTAAAACTGTCTTTTGAGATATTGATTTTAAGCTGGTTATTAAGAAACAAGATACTCAGAAAGGACCTTTAACCTTCCATCTACTTTTCTCCCCAAGAGATTCAGATAGAAAAACATGCTTCAGAAAGTCAATCTTAAGATGTTTGCCTTAAATATGTTTGAGTTAAATATGGTAAATATAAGAGCTTTAGACAGGGAACTGTTAGCTAGATAGCCCCTATGTCCTGTTGTTTTTGAGTTCCTAGCAAAAATGTGCATGCCACATGTGTTTGGCTCTTCCTCAACTGTAAATAGCCCATTCTCATTTCTGAAATCTAATACCCTATTCTGCCCTGTTTATCCTTTGTCCAAAATGCCATATATACCTACTATTGCCTGTCTTTAGAATTTTCATCTATATGTGAATTCTCTATGCATAGGTATTAAAATATGATTTTCTCCTGCTAATCTGTCTCTATAAATTTGATTATAAATCCAGCTAGAAGAACTTAGAAGGTGGAAAAAAATTATTAACTTTTTATAACCCCCACACATTCTTATGAAACATTTGTAAACTGAAATGGTATAAAGAAAGAAGCAATTACTGTTAATTGTTATGGAAAATTTTTTGAGCATTCCCAGACCCAAAATATAACCTACTATATCATACCAAATATCTTTAATTAAGTGCAGAATTACACTAAATATAACATACTTACCAGCTCTCATAAGCTTTTCTGATACCTTATGGCACATATTGCTCATGAATGCACAAAATAAATTGAGATAAACCAGATTCTTACAGACACAGTTCAAAGCTATGGTGTCTTGATGCTAAGATACTGAGTGTAGTTCTCAGGGAAAGAGTTTGGTGGTGCCACTGTTATCGTCATAATTAACTAGTTATTAATATTAATAATAGGAGGAGAGAAAAGGGGAGGCCAGACACTCTAAGCATGGTCATCTGGGCAACTCACCAGGAAGCTACAACTTCACACTCCCCAGGAAACCACTGGTCCATTCCCTGCAGGTCACTGGGGGAAGGGATGGAACAAAGGGGAAAATGGACACATACCTAGTGAAGTCAAGATGATGTAGGGAAGGTGCTTGCCTGCCAGTCTAACCTGGAAAAGCAATAGTTGGCTAGAGGTTGGAGAACTGCAAGCACGCAATATCTTGGGAGTTTAAAATCCCTGAAGAGTTCTGCCTCTCTTCCTTTGCTCTTGCCTGCTCTTGCCCTTGTGCTCTGGTACTTTTGATCCATGACCTGGACTTGCCCCATGTGCTTGTCAGTTCTCTCTCCATAGCCATGTGGCCTTAGAAGTTTCATGGCCTATGGCCGTGTCAACCCCACACACAGGGGACTGCAGCTGAGAACTCAAGCTAAGCTAGCTAGATGCTGTACTGAACTGTGCTTTAATGCAGAGCAAGACTCTGGGCAGTAGACTTAATTTTAGCCCTGCTGGAGAGAAGATTGGGCTTTTTCCATCGCAGGGCAGAGAAAAATGGGACATTTGAAACCCAGGAGTTTGATTCCACAGAAATAAAGATCACTCATCCTCCTGTGAGAGTCTCAGGAAATTCCTTTCCCTCGATATCACTAGAACTCCACTTCCACTGGTAACAGGTGAGGACACAGATGGCACCTCGCCAATCACACGTCTATCAATGCTTGGGGTGGGTGCAGCCTCTATAACAACTCACTGCAAAACAAACACTGAACACTATTTTCACCTTTTGTCTTTTTCATAAATGAAAAATCTTCTTTTGGTTAGCAAAAACAGGTCTTTTGTTAGCAAAAACAGCTACTAATGTAGATCTTTTGTTAAAGCAATGTGGTATAACCTGAACTTTCAAAAAGTAAGGGATATTTGTATATTGAATAGAGGCTACTCTGGACAAACAGATGGTGTGAGTAAGTTCAACTATTAAAATCTTTAGTGTCATGAACCTCAAGGTCTAATTAATGTCTATGAAAAATAAATATTTCCTGGAAACTCACTGTCTTGAAATAATTCAAACTCCCAAAGCTATTAAGGATCAGTAATCTCAGATGAAGGATTAAGGGGCCATGGTGTCAGTTTTTAATGTTCAATACAATCAGTTTAGGAGTCATATATATGTTGATCCAAACTACTGGGTGATGTGTAATCAGTTGTACTGTTTACATATTTTATTTGCTTTGGATTTTCACATGTTTCCTATGCAGAGTGCCATGGTTTTTGTTTTGTTTTTTTTTCCCCCTTATACTTCTCTAGTGACATCTGCTGGTCCTATTATCAGTGGGGTGCCCTCTGTGTCCCCACTTGTTATCAGTGGAAGTGTAGTTCTTGTGATGTCACAAGGAAAGGAATTTCCTGAGACTCTCATGGGAGGATGAGTGATCTTTATTTCAGTAGAATTAAACCCCTGGGATTGCAATGTTTCATTTCCTTCCATACTGTCATGGAAAAAGTTCAATCTTGTCTTCAGCAGAGCAAGAATTACAGCCACTGCCCAGAGTCTCCACTCCATATGAAAGCACAGTCCAGTCTAGTATCCTGCATGTGGAGTCCACATGGCCATGGGCCATATGGCTACTTAAGGCCAACATGGCTATAATGAAAGGATGGGCAAGTGAGGGTCACAGAGCAAGAAAGGAGCAAGTGGGCAAGAATGAAGCAAGAGATAGAGAACTCTGGGGATTATAATCAGGAGCTTAACCAATTTCAAGATTTTGCACACTTGCAGTGGCTTCACCCCCCCAGTCAATGATCTTTTTCCCAGATTAGACTGACAGGTGAGTATCTTCCCTATGTCACCCAGACTTCACTGTGCATATGTCCATCTCTCCCATTATTCGATCCCTTACCCCAGTGATCTGCAGAGAATGGACCAGTGTTTCACTTGTGACTGTGCTGTTGTAGCCTCCTGGTGAAGTTGCTTAGATGACCATGCTTATAATGTCTGGGCTCCTCTTTACTCTTTTCCTAGTATTGATATTAATAACTAGCTAATTAGGATGACAATAGTCTTATCACAGAACATCTCCTTTTGAGAAGGTTTGAGAGATATTTTAAGGGGAGATACGTGGGACATGACACATGTTCATAAATGGTTTATTTATGGATTTTCTTATTTCCAGTTTTTAGTGATTTTTAGAAAACTGGAATCTTTCTTCTGCCAAAATGATAGCCACTAGACTTGGACTCTGCCAGTTTTATGAAGCTACTGCTCCCTGAGACTAAACATATCAATCCAGATTCTGTACCTTACAGTGGCATATTTAGTGCCCTCTTATTCCTTCTGGGTCCCAGAAAACAAATTCAACCACAATTCTAGAGTATACACTAATTTATGTACTGAATCCAAAGATAATTTTATCATCAGGGACAGTGCACAGTTTACAGCAATGTTTTTATTTCCTTCTTTAGCTGCCAAGACACTGATATCAAATTTGAACTCTCATCAGTACAGGCATATTGACACATATGGCTGAAATTCTGAATTGTAAGTTTTAAGGTAGAATATTAATTTTATAAAGAAGAAACCCTATGATATAAAATTAAGTAACCTGACATAGCATATAGGTATTTGATAGTAGTTATATTAAATTTATATTAAAGAAGCATCATATTGTTGAATGTGGGTCCTATAAAAAGCTGTTAACATCTGAAAAACATTTCCTTATAAAGTAATTTTTATGGTTATGTAGTCTGGAGATCAGCAAATAAGACAGTACATTGCAAATATAATTTTCAAATTTTTACTGACATTATTCATAAAACTTATAGGCTAGGTTCCTGGTCAAGATGGTGGACACTGTGTTCATCCTTTTCATGACCACATTAAAACTACCATTAAGAACTGCCTGAAGACTAGCTAAACAGATTTTCCATAACGAAGGATATAAAGAAGAAGCCATGTTGAGACAGTAAAAAAAAAAAAAAAAAATCAGATAATATTAGTTCCTGAACAAATCATGGAATCAGCTGGAGAAAATAAATAGATGGAGTTAAAACAGATGTAGGCACAACTGCAAGAGGGGCACTAGTGGGCTCAGGTACTCCCTGAATGAGCTGGAACCATTGCCTCAATTACCTTAATGCCTTACCTCAAAGGATCTGCCTCTCGATGCCTTATGTGATAGGCAGTTAGACAGACATGAGCAGAGCAAGGACAATATGCCAAGTAGAGAAGGTCACCAGGATACCTAGAAAAGGACAATTATAGGGTGGGACATCATCCCCTAAGGTGGCCTTTCCTCCCTAGCATTTTGCTGGTTATGTGGCTTGGATCCCCTGGCCTTTCCTCCCAAGAGATAACATTTAGGCCTCAGTTGTGTTTCAGATCCAGGCCAGAAGAGCAATAAAACCAGCCACATTGTACCTGGCCCATTGTCCTTGCTCTGTTCATGTCTGTCTAACTGCCTATCACATAAGGCATCAAGAGGCAGATCCTTTGAGGTGAGGCATGAAGGTGACAGCTGACTTCAGCACCAGCTGCATTGGATAATGACCCCACCCTGGCACTGCCCAATCAATGAATGGAGACCACGACCCTGAAAGGATACACCTGGAAACTTTATGAATATTATAATGAGATCTTTCTCTGGGACCTCCCCTAAGATCTCCATGCTTAAAACCATTAGGAGGAGGACCCAGTACTCTCCCTACTGGAAACAGGCCTGTGCCTTCCCCTTTCCCTCTCCCACCCCAAGCACATTAGCATTAGCTTCCTCACTCCCAAGCTCCAAGGGCCTTTCCTTTGCATCTATAACTTGTTTCCTAAGCCTGTTTCTTCTAGAAATTACTTCTTCTACCTCTGTGATTTGCCAAATAAATGTTCTCTTATAGTTTGGGTCTTTTCTCTGAATTTTTTCTTAGCAAGAACCCAAGTAACTAAGTTGCTGAACCCAGGTCCAGTCTGAGCCCACTGGACTAGCAACCAGTGACATTCCAGCTACCTACAACACTTATTGCTCTCAATGGGGAAGTAAAATGGGTAAATTTTATAATAAGGAGTGGTTTGAATACTTTTCTTGTACAAAGCGCCTTGACAAGCTTGTCCTATTGATGGGGTGTGATAGCCTGAATATTATGATTTATAGTTTGATTATATAACTATTGTCTTTATTTCATAGTATTATGTATGATACATTGTTACAAGTTTTTCCTTTCCACGCCCTTTGTGTTCCCTTTAAACTCAGTAGACTAGTTTATGGTTGTACGCAAACCCACAGGGTGATAAGAAAAGCTAAGTGATAAGTCTAGAGGCAAGTAACAGTCAGAGACATGTGCTGACCACAAGACTCAGATACTGTCTTAATCCATGCATCACCAGGTTGGTCAAGAAAAATGGCAGACATCTGAGGACCTCTGGGGCTGCAAGTAGCTGTTTTCCATTCCCAGCCTCAACTTACCCCATTCCCCTTTATAATCCCGATTCTTGCACCATGCTGTAAGACAGGTTTGGGATGCCTGTAAGCCCCCTGCCTTCTTGGTTGGCTGGCCTTCTCAATAAACATCTTATATGATTCAACCATGCCTCTGTTGAATTGCACTCAGCAGCAGGGAGCCTGAACCCAACCAGGGTTTCCTGATAACACTATCTCACTAATATACTGCTGGCCAGTGTTTCTGAGATGTCAAGACTTAGTGTGAAACATCAATGAGCTGAATGATTTTGTTACTCACCCTAATGATAAAGTGACTCTCAAAACAAACAAACAAAGTTCTAGGTTAATTATTTATTTTATAAATAAATATCTTAAAGTAACCTACCTAGAAACTTAATTTATGATTGAATGAATAAAACATACTAAATTAATTATTAGTACATAGAGTGGAAAAACTTTGCAAAAATGTTAAGCAATGTTGATAGTTAATGATAGTCAATGATAGAAACCTTAGTTCATGTTTTAAAATTGGCAAACAAATATTAAAATATATTAAAACTTCAAAATCACAATTATATTTAATCATTCAATATTTAATTATTTACCTGTCAATATTCTAAGTAAGCAAAAAAGGTATAGTTATTAACACTGAAGAAATTTAAATATAGTGTTCTCTCCCTCCCAGAAGTGTGCCTACGCCTTTCTCTTCCCCTTCCCTCTCTTCTTCCCCCACAAGCACGCATGCCCTAAACTCTAAGGGACCCCAGGAGGCTAGCAACTGACAATGGGAAGTGGCAACTTGCCTTGGGCTTACCTCCTGACACTGTCCCCAAAACTCCCTTTTCTTTGCCTTCTTAGTGAGCCAAAGCAGCCCAGCCTAGGCTCATTTCCCCACCCAGTTTCTCTCCTGTTGCTTCTCCTATCCTATGCCCTTTCTTGTCTCACTGTCCCCACCTTTAATAAACCTCCTCTAAAAATCACCTGGACCTGTGTTGTGGCTGTCTTTTGTCTCAACATCTACCACTGACTTGGCTCTGAATACTGAAGGGGTGCAAAATTTACTACCCCAAAATATGACTCTTTAGCATAAGGATTATTTTAGGCTGATTATTTCTAAGAAATGCAAACATAGACCAGCTGGAGTGGCTCAGTGGTTGAGCATCAACCTATGATCCAGGAAATGGTGGTTCGATTCCCATCCCAGTCAGGGCACATGCCCAGGTTTCGGGCTCTATCCCCAGTAGGGGGCATATAGGAGGCAGCCGGTCAATGATTCTCATCACTGATGTTTCTCTTTCCCTCTCCTTTCCCCTCTCTGAAATCAATAAAACTATATTGGGGGGAAAAAAGAAGAAAGAAACGCAAACATAGGAAAGGCTCTGAGATGTGAGTAGAAGTTACTCTTTTTGTAAGAGACATTTATTTACATTCAAAGGAGAAGTTTCTACTTGTGAGGGTGCCTCCCCCTCTGTAACAGGAAGAGAAAGATGACTAGATTTCTATAAACTCTTATTAACAGAGAAGGCTTTGATTTAAATCTGCATAACAGCTATCCCCTTGTTTCCTGTGCTATTCCTGATAGCTCCCCCACCCCCAACATCTTGTTTTACCTTCAGTTGAAGATGGTATTAAGGTGATGTTTGGGCCATTTCAGGGAGCTAGTCAGTTTTTCTGGTTATCTCTCATGTATACAAATTATACAGATGTCATTAGACTTCTGCTTGTTTTTCTGCAAGTAGCCATTCTTTTATTATGGAGGGAGTATCGCAGGCAAGAACCTAAACAGGTAGATGAAAAATTATTTTTCCTCCCAAAAAGCATCCTAGAAATTCTCCAGGCACCATTTTTCAGAGTGTAGAGAAGCTTCCACTGCAGGGAATTTGTAACTTGATTGAGCTATTACCGAAAACACGTATTTGATTAAAATATCAACATGTAAAAACTAGAAAGCACTGTGAAAAATAATCCCATTAAATCAACTAAATCTCATGTGTCAAATTTTACTCTTACCATCCGCAGAACAAAAATGCTCATTGGTTTCTTGTTGATGTGACAAAGCCTATCTCAATAGGTAAACTGATAAAAGGAAAAAGAGAAGAATAAGCCTTGGCCAGTGTTCCCAATGGTTAGAGCACAGGCCTGTGCACTGAAGACTCATGGGTTCAATTCTTAGTCAAAGGGACATGCCTCGGTTACACATGCAATCCCCAGCCCAACTGGCACATGCAGGAAGCTACCAATTGATGTGTTTCTCTCCTATCAATGCTTCCCTTTCTCTCTCTTTCTCCTTCTCTCTCCCCCTCCCTCTGTCCCCTCCATTGTCTCTAAAATCAATGGGAAAAATATCCTCAGGTTAAAAAAAAAGGAAAGAATGAGATTGACCCATCTTTAACAAATTCTTCATTTTACACAATAACAACTCTATTTAGTTTGGAGGTACACTGGAAAGTGCGCAGCTACTCCATATGGAAAATGTCCTGATGAGACAGCCCAGTAAGCCAGGACAAGCAGAATAGGAAAACTGAGGCCAGATAGTTAAAGAGCAGTTTGCAGCAGTCTAGAAAATCAAGGTGCTAAGCAGTTGCAACCATCTAGTAAATTCTATCTTCCCTAAACCAAGGGCACTTCAGAGTAAATGGTATGCACTTCTCCCCAACTAGAGGGTAAACAGCTTAAATCACCCTACTGAGGGAGACAGATAGCAGAAATCCAATTAGTGTCATTTGCGCCAAACACACCCAAGGACAGATGAAGTTAAGAGAATAAGTCTCATTTTGGTACATCAGCAAAAAGCTGATGAATATTGTACTGAGACCTTCCCCTGAGACCTCCCCTAAGATCCCCATCTATAGAAAAGAGATAAATACCCTCAACACAAAGGACTCAAAGTGTACTCTCCCCAAGGGGAGCACTCCTGTGCCATTCCTTTCCCCCTTTTCTTCCCACACAGGCAGATATCTCCTAAACTCTAAGGGACCCCATGGGACTTGCAACCAGGGGGAGCAATGGGCAATGACAGCTCATCCTGGGCTAATGCCCTGGGACTGTCTCCAAGGTCCCCTTTTATCTGACTTCTCAGGGAGCCAAAGCAGCCCAGCCTGTGCTCTCCCATTGCTTCTTCTGTGCCCTTCCTTGTTTCACTGTCCTAAGTATATTTTTGCCGTGGCCAATAAATTATTGCTTGCTTTTTTTACACTTTGTCTCTTGATTGAACTCTTTCCTTCAAGAAGATAAGAATCGAGGTCTGGTCATCTCACTAATAACGCTATTAAAAGACAGATCTCAGTGAAATAAGCATTTTTCCCTAGACTTTTGAAAACATCTCTAGGAGGCAAGTTAGCTTATATTAAAGTGCCCCCTTGAGGATAAAAACATGACTACATGACCAAAAGCATTACTGAAATGCCAAATCAATTGAATTATCAAAAATCTTTTTAAATAATCAGATATGTATAGAACCATTGAATATATGTCTCTTTTGTGTAAAACAAGGAATAATTTCCATGCATTCTCTCTTAATTACCGTCTGCTGAAGGGGAAGAAATCTGCAAGAACAGCTACTAAATCTAAGGGGTAGGAATTTTTGTCCAAATCTCATCATTTAAGAAAGATAACATCTGTTATCGTGGAAGAAATATTACTTTTGATAACTTCATTTAACTTTTGACAGAAAGAACTAACTAGTTTTATTCTATTTCAAACTGTCAGGGCTCTCCAAGTTGTCAGTTGGGGGTGAGAGAGATTGGAGGTTTCCCTCATTCCTCAGTTCACTCAGGTTATGGCTGAATCTCCAGACTTTCAATCCTGTGGACACTTCTGGTTGGGTAGCTCTCCTGTGGCTGCCACACAGTTTTGGTGCAGGCAGGTCTCAGTGGGTACTTGAACTCCTGGCTGCTGAGATGTTCTGTGAAGCGATCCCTCACAGTGTTTGTCTTGCTTTTACAGCACCCTGCAAAAGACCTCTCTCACTTCTTGGCTTTTCTGAGTTTAAGGAAATACCTTTATTCTAAAAAAAAAATTAAAAAAAAAAAATCTATCTTTTTGTTTCTTCAACATATTCATTAAATAAATGAAAATTCCATTCTCCTAAGAGTTTAATCTTTAAAAATAAATTCAAAGACATCTGAAAACTCTTTTTCTCACTTCTGCTAATATTCGTCTCTTGTGACAATTAGCATAAAAACTCCCACCAGCATAAAGAAGAAAAAATAAAAGGTAAAATTGCAAGGAGGAAACAGATTATTATTTTCTCAAAATAACATTCTGCCATTTCAAACAATGATTAGCATCTTTAGAGTACTAATACATATGTAGATATAACCAATTATGAATAAAATTCAGATAAGTAGTATATCTTTGTTTTTCCCAGGTTTAAATGAACTTTACACCTTTGGAGTTTTGTCTAGAACAAAATGCTAATATGGTAATTCTATTTGATGAAAGAGTAATTGTCAAATTAGCCCTAGACAATAAACATGGTGTATCTAGGAATATATTAGTTTTACACATTTGCAAATGTAAATTGTTAAGAAAAGGAAACTAACTATGAGGATGCAGTGCGTTTTAGAGGTGAAAACAATTGTTAAAAGTTGAAAATTAGGAGAGTTACAAAAAAGACTTGTGAGCTATGTGGGGAAAGAATGAAGAACAAATCAAGAAAAAGAGTATCTCCTTAGAAAATCTTAAAGCCAGAACTGGAGAGAAAATCATTGGACAAGTTCAATACAGCTTAAAGAGGTTTTAGGTCTGGGGTAAGATACAGAGCTGGTGACAGCTTCTAAATGGAAAAGCTAGGAAAGCCCCCAAAACAAAGAAATTATCTTTTCAAAAGCAATAGTACTAGATTGAGGGCTGAGTTCTGTCTACACAAGGGAAATGTATATGATGTTTGCAGAGAATGACTAGCATGGTACTGAAACAGATCTAAGACAGTGGTGGTTAAAGGGTTCCAGAGGATGCAGAAGTCCGGTCCAGCCAATGTGGAGAGGTTTTATTAACACTTCTTTGAGAACCCAGCATTCAGCTAAGATAGAAATGTGCCATCTTGCCACGCCGGGCATGGCTCAGCGGTTGAGATCCACCTAGGATCCAGGCGATCGGGGTTCGATTCCTGCTCAGGGCACATGCCCGGGTTGTGGGCTTGATCCCCAGTCAGGGGCATGCAGGAGGCAGCCGGTCAATGACTCTCTCATCATTGATGTTTCTATTTCTCTCTCTCTCTCCCTCTCCTTTCCTCTCTCTGAAATCAATAAAGATATATTTTTTAAAAATTAAAATTAAAAAATGTACCATCTTGGGAATAAGGACCACATCCTAGAGTAAGGTTTACACTAATCTGGACACATTTTGATTTTCCCCTCCAAGTCACTAAAGACTTTTATAACATGACACCCCACATGGGTTTCCTTTTATCTTTCAGTCCGAAAAAGCCCTATATTTAGAACTTCTTGCCACTTTATTGGCTACTACTTAAAAAAGTGATAAGGAGTCATACCATAAAAATATTATTATCTTTTTAAGTGATGCACAAACAATACCAATCTTAATTCTCCTGGTGCAGATTTATCGTTTTTGCCTTCAGTCAAATTACAATAATGAATGCATTGTAATGCAGCTGTTTTCCAGTTTGAGAGCCTGTCCTCCACTCTTGAGGTAAACCTTGCGGATTTGGCATCATCTGGTAACCGATTAAGGGAGGGGCCCATTCAGCTTAAGGAGATCTACTGTAGAGTTCAATCACCTATTCATGTGTGCAAAAGACTCTTTCAGTGGTTCCCTGTAATACATTATTAAATATGCCATTCCATTGAATAAGGAACCTCTTTTGCACAAATGCTTCCTTGTTGGGATGATGATCTGACATTAACCCAGATGCAATGGACATTTCAGACCTCAAAATAATTTTATTACTTTCTTAATAGAATGAGTTGCAACTAATGCCCTATAATTGACCAAAATTTTTCAAAAGTTGTGTTATTTTTAAGCTGTGTTAAGGAAATTTCTAGTCCAGAATCCCAAAAACTGTTACTAGTTGGCTGTCTTGGGCTTTTCCCAAGGGCTTCAGTCAACCTAATTATGGCATAAAAATACTTCCAATATCATTTGAATGTGGCAAATCAGAAGGACCCAGATGGCTCCATTGTGCTAAAACTCTTTGGAACTCTTGAGTCTTCTGTTCTTTGAGCTGCATGCAAAGTTAGTTTTTATTCCCTAAGTTTGTAAATAGGGTTAACAAAATGACCAGATGTGGTGTGTGATTTCTCCAAAGCCCACATAATTCAATTAATCTTTGATCTTCTTGTTTTGCTTTTTGAACTAGGAATGACATTGACTTATTTTTGAGTGTCTGAGGGCTGTCTCTTTGCCTCTGGCGGCCTTTGTCTAAGTTGTGCATAAGAACTTCTCCATTTTCCCTGACCCTGTACTTAATTAGAGTTACTCAGACATCCTGTGTGGGCATATAACTACTGAACATTTGCACTTTATTTTTAACTTTGTCTCCAGACTAAAATATCAACATTATATCTTCAACAGAATAAATAAAAGTACTTTCCAACTTAATCAAATCTAAGTCTATTTTCACCAAGTTGCAGTATTAAACAAAATAATTTAAATTAGCCTTGTAGAAGAATACCAGTATATTTAAGTCAATCCTACATGAACAAAAACTGATCCAACCAGCCAAAGCTTTATTCCAAGATAAAAATTGAAAAGACAACATTAACCAAACTGATTAGAGAAAACTAATGTCCTTTAGAATTCCTCACATAATAAATGGTATTGAGGGGACTAGAGCATTACTTCAACTACAATTTATCCATCTACAACCTTCCCCTAGGACTCATCAGGTATTTTTTTTAAACAGATTATACTGTATTATAAAAAAGGAATTTGTGGATAAGAATATACTTGCATATTATAGATCTTCAATTAAAACCAAGATTTCCTGGCGTCCCCAGATGACTGACATTGTTATAAATTGATGATTTGAGTGGACTGAGGAAATTACAGACAGTTCCATCAAGCATTGGAGATTGAAACCAAAAAATAACAAACCAAAAAATTATTTCTCTTTTTTCCTGAATAATATTCAAATTTTTCTCCTTGATGAGGTAAGAATCCCCCCCCCCCCCGCCCCCCGAACATCGCATTCATCCCAATAATATATTCGGGCAGGTGTAAAGCAACAACCATACAAAGCTTTTATCTTAAATTCCTGCATTGAGCTGTATTTTCACGTGCTACCC
Organism: Miniopterus natalensis; assembly: GCF_054644295.1. NCBI lineage: Eukaryota > Metazoa > Chordata > Mammalia > Chiroptera > Miniopteridae > Miniopterus > Miniopterus natalensis. The sequence continues at coordinate 54,171,488 of NC_142090.1, read as the reverse complement.
TTCTACAGTTATTTTCCCAAATCCTGTTAATTTAGCAAGTTTACATATGACCGTATATTATATATCAGGGTTCAACAAGCCCTCCAGTCATTTTACCTTTACCAATGCAAACCGCTTCGGTCCTCTCACTGTTCATCACATAGAGTCATAATCCTCTCTTTCATCTCACACTAGTTTGATTGGAACGAGCTCTGAAGGGGTTATAGGTTTGTCTTTTGTATAAGCAGAATTTTTAAGCCTCAAAGGCTAGCATAAATTAAATGATTGTGTAGCTATTCTTTTCTAGTTTGAGGAGTTGGTGGGACATCCAGACCATTTCATCTCTTACAGGAATCCACTAGAATTTAAGTAGCTTCTCTCTCTCTCTCCTTTCTGTAACATTTTAAATCAACCATCTCTATATCTATATTCAGTTTAATTGTATTTGTACCCATTTTTTTTCTGAATAATTTAAATTTTTTACCCCTTACTCATCCCCATTCAGGGCAGTTTGGCATCATTTTGTTCCCTGACCCCCTGCAAAAAAAATGTCAATTGGTATCAAGTTTCAGTTATGTGAGATGAATTAGTTTTAGAGGTCTGCTCTAGAGCGTAGGGTCTTTAGTCAACCATATTGCATTGCGCACTTAAACATTTATTAAGTAGATCTCATTTTGTGTTCTTATCACAACACATACACATACAAACCAACACACACACACACGGAAACTTTTGGAAGTGATAAATATGTTTATTACATTGATTGTGGTGATGGCTTTATGGGAATATGCATGTACCCAAATCTATAAAATTGTATATATTAAATATGGGCAGTGTTTGGTATATCAATTATACCTCAGTAAAGCTGTTAAAAAAGAAAATGTCAGAAAAGCATTTCCTTATCTTTTAATATATTCTATTTTTGCATACATATTATCATGCTAAGAAATGTCACAATGTTTTCCTGCATTTTACTTAACATGTTTATTATTATGTAATAATAATAAATTACTTCATATGTAATTTATTAATTACATATAATTACTTAATATGTAATTTCAGCTGGGCTATGGATTAAATAAATATGAGGATATACTTATTATTTTCAATATAGTATTTAAAATGGCAAAATATGTTCTGAGTGCCAAACAACTGATCTGTGAATACTTTGATATACAAACTTATACAGAAGTGACTACTTTAACTTCTTTTATTTTTATTTATTTATTTTTTGTTAATCTTCACCCAAGAATATTTTTTCCATTGATTTTTAGAGAGAGTAGAAGGAGGAACGGAGGGAGAGAAAGAGAGAGAGAGAGAAACATCAATGTGAGAGAGACACATTGGTTGGTTGCCTCCCGCATGATCCCCAATCAGGGTGGGGATCAAACCTACAACCCAGACACATGCCCTTGACCAGGAATTGAACCTATGACCCTTCAGTTCATGGGCCAACACTCTAACCACTGAGATACACCAGCCAGGCTGCTTTAATTTCTTAATTCATCTGTTATGGAATTTTAGGGTACAAAAGCACCTGGAAAATCAATGTCATGGTGATGAAAGTATAAACTGATAAGTGACAACTAATACCCAAAATAAATAAATAAAGTCACATAAGTAGCTGGTGCCAATTTTAGCACAGCCACAACCATCTGGGAAAAAACAAAGATATGGATAAGAAAGAACGTTAGTACTGTGATATAACCAGTTCTATGTTGGTTGCAGTGACAAGATTTTAGTAGCTTCATAAAGAATATTCTTTATTTAACATCAAAGGATGGCATTGGGGAGTTTTCTTTTTTAAAATATATACATATCTACTTTTTTCTAGCCTGCCTAGTAGGAATTTACTCCTTCCATCTGTACATCTTCAAAAGCTGAAGCTAAGTGTGGGCCCTGAAAAAGTCTAAAAATGTTCTTCCATTTTAGAGTATTCAATACAGGAAAATAGCTTATGTGTTTTCATGTGCAAAACCCATTTAAATAGCAAGACAGAAAGGAGTTACCAATTGAGATACCTTGTTTCAGTAATCTATTGACTCTCTCCTCCTGTGACCTGTATTTTACTGACTATTAGTTTGAAGGGAATCATTTTGATTAAAACAGATATTTGCCAACTCCATTTTGACAATAATTATGCCCCCCACTTTATAGATGGAGCCACCAGCTTAATTCTTTGGTCCTGGCACTCGCAGACTATTTTTCAGTTACTTTCATTTTTGGTAAAAAAACAAAAGCAGCAAGCTGTGACCAGTGTGTCTCAGTGGGCAGAGCATCGGCCAGTGCACTAAAGGGTCTTGGGTTTAATGCCTGGTCAAGGGCAAGTACCTGGGTTGCAGTTTCCATCCCAGCCTCGGTCGGTCAGGGCAGGTGCGGGAGGCAACCAATCCATGAGTCTCTTTCACATTGATGTTTCTCTCTGTCTCTTCCCCTCCTTCCCACTCTCTCTAAAAATCAATGAAAAAATATCCTCAGGGGAAGAGTAACAAAACAAAAGCCAAACCACAAAGCAGCTAAGGCTTCCATTTCATTAGAATGCCTATTGAGTTTGATTTAGCAATGTCCCCAGACCTGGGACTTACCAACTGCAAGTGGCATTGATATGTTTTTCCTGTCATCCACGCTTGCCATGTGTGGGTGACCTCACCCCAGTGATGGCCAGGAACCATCCTGGCAACAATGGTTTCTCAAACCCACCTCCCTCATCTTTCTCCCTCCCCATAAAAGCCTTAGCCATTACTTAAATTACTGAGTCAGGATTTGTTACAAAAATCTTCTTCATAATGTGGACTGCAGAGATTACACAGGTCGGATAACTGACAGGAGTCACAAACCTCTACAGATCCTGCTCATGAATGCACCATATGGTGTAGAATAGAAAGAAAGCACAGGAAAGAGAATACAGAGTTCCAGGCTTAACTTCCCTGGAACATGTCTTAGGTCATACAGAATACCTTTTTTTCTCCAGATCACAAGTCACCTAGATGTATGTGAGGAGCTGCATTATTTTCATGGGGCTGCTAAAAAAAAATTTCCACTGACCTGATGGCTTGAAACAACAGAAGTGTATTATCTCATAGTGCTGGAGGCCAAATTTCTGAAATGAACATCAATGGGCCAAAATTAGGCTTTCAGCAGGGCTGGGCTCCCTGTAGAGACTCTAACAGAAAATCCATTTCTTGCCTCTTCCAGCTCCTGGTGGCTGCCTGAATATCTTGGCTGCTAGTGGGTGAATGGGCTGCCCACTGGGGCTGTGTCACTCCACTTTTGACCTTTATGGTCACATTGCCTTCTCCTCTTTTGTGTATGTTAATATTCCCCTCTCTTAATGTTATAAAGATACATGTAATTGCATTTAGGACCCACTGGGATAGAACAGGATCCCACCTCAAGATCCTTAGCATAATCCCGTCTTCAAAATTTTCTCTTTCTTTCTTCTTCCTTCCTTCCTTCCTTCCTTCCTTCCTTCCTTCCTTCCTTCCTTCCTTCCTTCCTTCCTTCCTTCCTTCCTCCTCTTCTTTCTTTCTTTCTTTCTTTCTTTCTTTCTTTCTTTCTTTCTTTCTTTCTTTCTTTCTTTCTTTCTTTCTTTCTTTCTTTCTTTCTTTCTCTTTCTTTCTCTTTTTTTCTTTTTGGCCATATGAAGTAACATTAACAGTTTTCAGAGACTAGGACATGCATATCATTTGGGAGGCTATTATTCAGTTTACCACTGGAATCTCAATTTCAGGAGAGTGAGTCATGCCTCCACTGTGGTCTTTCAATGCCACTGATCACATAGTCCCAACAGGCTGTTTAAACTTATTTACCAAAAATAAGACATGAATAAACAAGCTAGGCCTAGGTGCTGCCAGAAGAGATTCCACCATTAAACAGCACACTTTGATTACTCATTAGCACATTCATCTACTAGTAGCCCATCCAGTTAGTACAGGATCCCAGGTACCCTGAGAGATTAAGCATGGGAATGTCCCAATCCAGCTGGAAGATAACTCTTTTTACTCAAAGGGAATGTAAGAGAATGATTTAAATGTTTTTCTTTGACTCACAAAGCAAAAAATAGGTTCAGTTAGAAAAAGCTTTGAGGAAGTCCTCATATCCCAGCACTAAGAGAATATATAGAGTTTTGGGTTAAGATGAGCATTCAAGACCAGTGACAATAGTCTTCCCAACTAAACCAAATCTAACTATTATGATCACAGTAATAGCTATAAAACTTCAGACATTCTAATTACATTACAATTATACTACAGCTGCACCTATTCAGGATGTCAGAAACCTAACTATAAATTTCAATAATTATATGCTACTCTCCTCCTTTCTCATTCATCAACTCGCCAAATTCTTGTGATTCCACATCAGGAATTCTCTTAATTCTCATACTCGCCCTTTTATTTCCACTGCCAGGGCTGGTTTTTGAACCATATTTTCAAGACAAGGGAACTACATTTGCTGCTATCATCAATAGAGCCTTATTTTGTCTTTCATATATCTATGTTTTCATCTGTTGCTAGAATTCTCTCCTTAAAATACAGATTATTCTATATTACTCTCTTCTCAATTATACATGTTTGAATTTGACCTTCACAATCTCTTCAAAATATTCTGCTTTCTCTGTACTTCCCACCAGAGGACTTAAGGGTAAGCTTTTATTTTCTTGGATAAGTTATTATATGATTAATTCTATGATTATTTACTTAAGGCACAAAAGCACATTTATTCTCATCTCATTGATTTTTGGCAACAAAGCACACACAAAGCAAGAATTTAATATCTACAAAATAGAAAAAGATTAAACATACTAAAATTATGTGCTTTTTAGGGATTAATTGGTAATCTAAGCCAGGTAAAACAGTGGAGAATATATGCGGATAGAAAACTACAGTAGTCTGCCTTTTCTGCAGGTGATACATTCCAAGAAGCCTCTGTGGATGCCTGACACCTCAAGTAGTGCCAAACCCTCTATATACTATGTTCTTTTCCTATAAAAGTGTAAATAACTTTTTACTTATTGAAAAGGAAGCACTCTACTGCTTCTCCCTGGCATATACCAATTGCCAACATCACTCTTGCACTTTGGGGTCATGATTGAGTTAAACAAGGGTCATTGAACACAAGCACGGTCAATTTGACAACCTAGATGGCTACTAAATGACTAATGGTGGGGACTGTAACAGCATGCAGATGCTGGACAAAGGAATGATTAGTGTCCCCAGTGAGATGGGGCAGGACAGAGTGAAACAGTGGGTAAGGAGCTCTATTATACAAGCAAAATTACAGAACATCAGCAGATATCGCCATTATGTCCATTTAGCCTGACAACATGTAACTTCTGCTGGCTTAGAAACGCATAATTCATAAAATTAATGCTTTGAACCAAGTACATTAAAGAGCAAAAGAATTTATTTTTCGCCAAAGAAACAGAAAAATCTTAAATAATTGTTTGCATATTTAAATTTATTTTCATATTGTAGGAAAGGAAAAACAAACCATACCAGAAACCTCATAATTATTTACATGTATCACACAGTAACTTGCTGTATGTAAAGTATGTGTTTATTGTAAAAACAAAAATGCCGCGTCCTCTCCCAACCATGTCGTCTGACAAAATCTGGACGTGGAAAGGAAGCTTCATGGAAGGTGTCTTCTGGGGAGAGGCCTTGGCGTGTGGGTGGGAGTAATTGGCTTAATGGGAACATCCCTTCTCCTTGGAGGGGGATTTTGGGCCATAAAATCAATAACTAACCTGGGAATGGTAAACCATGTTCTCACTTCTGAAGAAATCCTGATTTCCCCAGTCCAGTCACTATCACATGTGCAGGATGCTTTAACAAATAGTTATTAGAAGAAGCCAGGAAAACTCCCCCTGGTGCCCCAGTAAGGAATTTACGGAGGAACTAGGGAAAGCTGAGCTCACGCAGCCGCCTAGCCTCAAGTGCCTCCGCCTACGATTATCGAGGACAGGGAAAGGCCATCGCCCCTTGCCTGCTGTACAAGGACCACCCTGGGTAGCATATAGAAGAAATGGCAGATTGTGGCATCCCCCTAAAAGGGGCTAACAGCATGGAAAGGCCACCAGACCCTCCTCTGCCTTAGACAGGTGCTTCCAATGAGAACAGTATCAGAACAGTTAATGTAAACGGAAGGCATGCTCAGTATGAGAACCTGCCCCTCATGAAGCGCTTGGCAAGGCAGCGGCCACGCCGGTGCTCGCTCCCAAAGGAACAAAAGCAAAGCATTCTTAAGCAGTTAATCCATAGCTATGGCAAAAGGCACTCTTTTCTTAGAAGAAAATGGCAAGAAGAATAGCTTAAGAATAGGTCCATAGTTAAAATATAACCATAAAAAGTAGTAACCACAGGCAAACATTATATAAAATTTCTGTCTCGCAAACTAATATATTACTGCTGCAAACAAAGCCACATCTATCACTCTATAGGTCACTGATTTTTCCTTTCTCCTCTATTCTAAAAAATAAAAGTCAAAATTGTTCCGTTCTGATGAAATCGAAACTTGTATTATTTAACCTGTGAATAATATTTCTTGCTTGCTAACCGAAAAAATGTAATCGTAGCCAAAAAAGAAAGTATAAAAGATTATGTTGATTCTCCATAAAGTGGAAGTGTCACACCACCTCCGAGTCGTGTAGTCTGCTGTCTCCCAGCGCCCACGCCTTGCCCACCTTCGGCACCCCTGACTCCTGCTGTGGCTGGACCGCGGCACAAAAACATAAACAAAAAAAAAGCCACTGTCCTTTTGGAAAAAAGATTGGCTTCCATGACATTTGAAACTCATTTGCCCTTCACTCAGGCCCTGACTCTCACCAAAATATTTAAATACACCAGCACAGCTGACCTTAGAACTAGTTCCAATGTGTAGAAGAAATTACATGCCTATTAACATAGAGATCATAATTACTAACTTTGTTTTCTTGATTTTTGCAATAAAGAATGTAGGCAGGATAAAGGGCATTCTTCATCACACCTAAATAACTGTACAAACTGCAAGGCCATGAAATTATTTGATTAATACATGTCCTTAAGACATCTATAGATTATAAATGACAAATTTATATCTATATAAAAACTACTTTTGCAATATTTCTGTACTTATATTTGAAATTAGCCTACCTTTTGTCCTGGCTGGTGTGGCTCAGTTAGTTGAATGATATCCCATGCACCAAAATGTTGTGAGTTTGATTCTCAGTCAGGGCACATACCCAGGTTTCGGGTTTGATCCCCAGACAGGGTGCATATGGGAGGCAACTGAGCAATGTTTACCTCTCACATTGATGTCTCTCTCTCTTGTTCTCTCTCTCTCCTTTCCTCTAAAATAAATTAAAAATTAAATTAAATTAACCTAACCACCCCCACTCTTTCTAAACAAGTTGCAACATGTTCCAGTTAAAAATTGATATAATAAATGGTTAATTCATAAAGGTCATACAGTGTGCACATGATTTTTGTTTTATTTTTTGTTTTGTTTTGTTTGTTTGTTTTATCTTTACTGTTGAAAATAGTATAGATGCCCCCTTTTTTTCTCCCATTGAACCCCTCCACCCGGCATCCACCCAACCCTCAGGCCTTCCCCATACAATTGTCTATGTCCGTCGGTTATGCATACATGCATATAAATTCTTTGATTAATCTCTCCCAAACCACTCCCCCACCCCCACCTCCCCTCTAAGATTCATCAGTCTGTTCCATGCTTCTATGTCTCTGGGTCTATTTTGTTCATCAGTTTATTTTGTTTATTACATTCCACATATGAGTGAGATCCTGTGATACTTGTCTTTCTCTGCCTGGCTTATTTCACTTAGCATAATACTCTCCATTTCCTTCCATGCTGTCCCAAAGGGTAGGAGATCCTTCTTTTTTACAGCTGCATAGTATTCCATGGTTTAATGTACCAGAATTTTTTTATCCACTCATCTACTGATGAACACTTGGGCTGTTTCCAGGTCTTAGCTATTGTAAATAACACTGCTATGAACATAGGGGTGCATAAATTCTTTCTGATTGGTGTTTCAGGTTTCTTAAGCTCTATTCCTAGAAGTGGGATCACTGGGTCAAATGGCAGCTCCATATTTAATATTTTGAGGAACTTCCATATTGACTTCTATAGTGATGGCACCAGTCTGCATTCCCAACAGCAGTGTACCATGGTTCCCTTTTCTCCACACCCTCACTAGCACTTTTCATTTGTTGATTTGTTGATGGCAGCCATTCTGGGGTGTGAGGTGATATCTCATTGTTGTTTAAAACTTTTAAAAAAATCTTAATTATTTAAAAAGTGGTTAAGCTGAATATTTCTTATGAACTATTTCAATAGTCTGCTTTTGATTCAGGAAAATATTCTGGCTTATAAAAATGGTACAACAAAACAGATTTATGATTCAAACTAACACTATAGTTATACCTGTTTATATCCTAAATACTTCTCACTATGAACAGCATCATAAAGAAAGAAAGAAGAAGGTGGAGAAGAACTCTGCTTGTTTAGCCCAGAATCAAGACTCTTTAAAATGAATTCATCTTATTGGTTTGTAATCATTGTGAATATACACTTCAGATCTCATTATATACTATTTAATTACTAGAAATCTTAACAAACATCTTTTTTTTTTTCTTTTAAATGTATCAGGTCCAAAATTAGTCATACACTATCTTGAGATGTCATTTCTATTTTTTTAATTCTTAATTTCTGTTTTGTCTTGAACTGTATGATCCTTGAAAGTTAATTCTTTGTATCACCCAAAGCAAATGGCATACAGTAGTACCTCAGTTTTCGAACATCTCCATTGACGAACATTTTGGTTTATGAACGCCGTCAAACTGGAGGTAAATGCTTCGGTTTCCGAACACGCCTCAGAATTCAAACATGCCACATGGCTTCCACTGAGTGTAAGATCCCGAGGCCTAGCTGTCGGCTGTTGATCCCTTGGTTTTTGAACATTTCAGAACGCAAATGGTCTTCTGGAACAAATTATATTCAAAAACCGAGGTACCACTGTAGTTACTATATATTTTAAACACTGAAATTTTTATATATATATTTCATGTTAAAAGAAAATCTCATATTAGCATATGGTATGAATCTTTGTAAATTCCTTATTTTAGTGATAAAACTGAAAGCTCAGAAGTACATTGAGATTTTGAAAATAGAATTAATGCAAAGTAATTGGATGAAATTATCTTTTGAAATACCACAGTGTATAACATTTTATCTTATATGTAGTACTGCCATTTTGCAAAATTCCAATAAGCACTATTCATACTGTGTTCTATATAAACAGCCCCCTTGGAGTTTGTGCAACAGACAGCTCTGCATAATGTGATCATAAAATAGAGATACATTTTTAAAATCATTTTCATGAAGGACTGATAGAAAATGCAATGATCTCTGGTATTTTATCCAGATATTCAGTAAAATCAAAAGATGCATTAAAACAAAATCTATGTTAATTTCATTTCATGTTCTCTTAAATAAGTCATATATGTGATATTTTTATTTAAATAACTTAAAAATAATTTGCTCTTATTTTGAATTAAGATCTATTCAATGATTGAATTCCATATTACTTCTTTTCCATGCATGTCTTCCTTTGAACACTGTGCCGAATAAAATTTATTATAAATTATTCCTCAAAACTTTATTTTATGTAGATTCTGCCTGTTTCAGGAGTTTGCAAAACTTCCCTTAGACAGAGTAGTAGAAGCCAGAAGAACAAATGAAATACATAACAGCACGATTGCAAGGCATCCAAAACCATTGATGATTAGCCTTCTATTAACAGTCAGTACTATCCTTATTCTGATACCTTATCACTTTTGTTGTTGTCCCAGATAGAAATTACTAAGAAAGTTTGTTTTTCTCTAACTATTAAAGTTGTGGTGATATTTCATATTTATATTTGAAGAAAAAAAAAAATGTGACCACTAAATTACTTATCCTTTAGTGAAGTTACATCTGATTGTCAGGACTAGTTGTGGAATTCATGATCTGTATTCATCTATTCCTGTTTCTGGAACATACATTGCAATTTCTTATTTCTCCACAGATTTAATGTAGTACACAATGAAAATATATTCTCCAAAAGATAAAGAAATGTGAACAAATTGGTAAATATATTTTTAATATCTAACTTTATTTGTATATTTATAAAAGTAACAGTAAACATGGGACTGGTTACATGAATTTGTTTAATTTCTTTAAGAAGTTCTTAAATTTTTAGTCTGGAGGGTATACACACTTTATATATTTCCTTAATATATCTAGTTTACACAGTGGATATACATAATCATAAATATTTGATAAATAAGTCTAAGTTGGGATCCAATCATCATATTCACTAGCTACAGTGAGCAAACACAAATCATCTGCAGATCATCCATTTCTCTAGTAACATTTAGATTTTTCTTTGAGAAACATCTTCTCCCATTAGTAACCACAGTGTTTAAGTGAGATTGACAACATTCACAGCTCCAGGTCGTCTTTTACTTGCCAAAATTATCTAAAAAATTCCATCCCCCTCAAGTTAATTAAAATTTAAATGTGACCCAAGTGGTCTCAGAATAAAATTGAACATTTTTGTTTGGAGGTTAGGTGAGTGATTTTCTTACTCCCTCTCTTGACACTCAAGCAAGTAGCCCTGAAGAGCTTTGACTGTAATAAAGTAATCAGAAGAGAAGCTAGCTCTAGGATTAAGGAGATATAGTAGAGGGCAGACTGTGAGACAAAAGCTGGGTCTGTAGGGATATTCATTCATTGCATCAAACTGATCCTGAAGACTACTTTATCTAAAACCTCCCAGCTACAAGTCAATTTTTTCTTGTTTTCTGTTTATTATTTTTCCTTAATTATTACTAACTATTGTTTTGGACAAGCTACATAATGGTCTTGAGTCTTGGTTTAGCCTCCATAAAGCTGAAATCCAGAGCATAAAAATAATTAGAACAGTATACAAAATAGAAAATAACAAAGGAAATAACAGTCTTCGCAATTTGATTTTAAAAATCTGCTAAAATATAGCAGCTTGCATAATGTGAAAGTAACCAATAAGAAACAGCTCCATTTATAGAACAATGCAGGTAACAGCAAGGTGCTATAGACAACAATTGTTATGTCCATTATTCAGTGAAATCCAAAGCTATATATTTTTTAAAAAACAAAACTTCTGTCCAGCTGGTGTGGCTCAGTGGTTGAGTATCCACCATGATTCCTGGTCAGGGCACATGCCTGGGTTTTGGGCTCAATTCCCTAGTGGGGGGCTTGCAAGAGGCAGCTGATCAATGACTCTCTCTCATCATTGATGTTCCTCTCTCTCTCTCTTTCTCTCTCCCCCTTCTCTCTGGAACCAATAAAAATATATTTAAAAATAAAAAAATAAAAATAACAATAAAAATAAAAATAAATCTCCTCTGAATTCTAGACCTAGTTAAGTAATTAATGGCAATAAAAGCAGCCAAACAAATTTGTAAACATCATCATTCACGGGGCAAATTAAAGTGATTCTTGGTCCTCGGTATTGAGGAGTTAATGCTGATGACTCACTACATCCATTCCTTATTATGAAGAGGAGTGGTAACTTATAGAATTAAGAAGGTATTATACCATGGAATTGTTGGGTCTACTTCTTATAAAATATTAATGAGTTGATTTTTTCAAATTAAATGAATAGATATTCATCAAACACTTTTTATGTACAAAATTGTGTGCTAGAATATATGGGGAACTAGTTATATAAATTATACGATATCACATGAGAACATTATTAATACATCACTTAAATAGTAGTTTAAGAAAAGAGAATAAGAAGTACAGGGGAACACCTATTACCACATTATTACATTAAAAAGTTGGATCATATTTGACCTGAAACACTTAAAAATAATATAATTCAAAATTATGAGAAGTTATTTTTTTGAATGTACCAGCATTATTGTAAAGATAAAAAATGAATGTAAAAAATTAAAAGAATGTTGTTCTATACAAAGACAAAGATAATTTTAATACAAAATTATATTTGTTTCCAATATTTTATTCTCTTTTTTTGTGGAATATAGTCAATAATATTGCAATAACTGTATTGTGCCAGGTGGGTACTGGAAATGTTGAGGGGGAACATTTTTGTAAAGTATATGATTGTCTAACCATTCTGCTGTACACTTGAAACCAGTAAAAAATAATATTAAAAGTAAACTTTAATTTAAAAATAAAAATAAAAAATGTAAAAAAAAATCGAATAAATAAATTCTACACTTAAAATATAAAATTTATGTAAATTTAAATGTAATTTAAAATGGGAAAATTGTCATTGCTATTCACCCCTAAATTATTAACTTTTGGCATTCTCATATTCTTATAAAACCTCACTGCATTTTCTATGTCATTCACGAAACTGTACAGTCAACCTTCAAGTCATTAACCCTTAATCAGATCAGGTATTTTAATGGTATTTGTTTTTTCTACAATTTAATTACCTAGTTTATTATTTTTTTGGGGGGGGGAGGGAGTGATAAAAGGAGGAGTAATGTCCATCAATACATTTAATCTTGTTCTATAAGAACCTATAATATCTCATTATTATATAACAGGTCATTTTGGTGTCATTCTGTATCAATTGTTGCCACTGCCTCTTTTTAAATTAAGTGAAATTTGAAATCAGTTGGTAAAGTCTGGCATTTCTGTTATTTATTTTCCAGTTTTAATCTTTTATTTTGAGGTTAACATATCAATATTCTCCCTGAGAAGAGTGTTGGGTGATGGGAAACATAAGAACTCATCTATAAATTTTGGCAGTTTGTCCCCTACATTGTTGAAATCCTTTTCTATGAAAGTATTTTATAATAAAGAAGAATCTACAGTTAAGATAAAGAAAAAAATGATTTTATTAACTGTTTTGGGTTTTGTAAATTAATCATAAAGGGGGAAATTAGAAATTAAAGGTAAATAAAACCATCCATAAATATCATATCTATAATCAAATAAAAAGTTTAATATTGTTTTATATTCCATAAAAAATTAGAAGGAATAAATTCTCCATATAGGCTTCTATTTAAGGCATATAAGTATATAAGTGCAGATCCAATAATCAAAGTTGTTGAAATAAATCCTAGTTATCCAGCAGAATCTTACTTTGTTTTGGTAAACACATAAAATATTCTAGTTTTCAATCAGAAAGGAAATTGAGGCTTTTTTCAGAGCATTATTTAGGTTGTCTTTAATATTAGTAAATATAGATGCATTGTATTTATATTACCCCAAAATGTTAAACACATAAGCAAAAGATTTTTCCATGCTTTAGAAATGATATTAGTGAATTTAAGTTCATTTGGTGAATATACTAAGTATCATCAAATATATGGTGTGTTCGAATTGCCTTGATTAGTTCAAATTCAACTTGTAACATATAATTATTATAAAGTTTATAGAAAACTGAATAATAAAAGATATAGACCTTTTTATATGTATAAATACAATATTGTAGAAATATTAGTTTTCTTTATATCAATCAATATACAAAGAGGTAAATGGACTTCCTTTTATATATTTAACTAATCATTAATAATTAGTTCTGGTGTTTTATCATTCCCAATAAGTAACAAAAAATGTAGTGACTGCATATGATTTATCACTCATAAGAGAGGAAGAGAGAGAAAGCAAGAAAGAACACTCGGGTCCCTATGCACAGACAAACTGTCCTCTCATTCTTCAGCTTGCTTACAAAGCATTTCAGAGATGCTCAGAATGCCTCAGGCACAAGTAAGCATGTGCTTTGGCTTCTTGCCATTCACATGTATGTTCCAGGGTGCATGCCACAGTGCAACCCATCTTAAACTGCTGTTGCACAGTTCAGAAGAACTTCACATATGAAAGAGGACACTGCTAGTTAGCAGGTAGGAAGCCAGGTGTTCAGTCAGAAACAATAAGAGGAAAAGAAATGAAACACATGTTTGCCTGGAGGACAGGCCTGCTTTCTTTCTCTTGTTGAATTCACCCACAGAGATATCTTTGACTTCCTGAATAGGCAGTATTGGGTTAAATATTTGTAACATCACATCATAATTCACAATGCTTAATTTTAAAAAATGGATAAAATTGACTTAATTTGCCCAACACCTATGAAATCTTACATTGAAATCAATTGAAACCATTTCCTACCGAATTCATTCATTCGTTCATGAAAACCGAGTTCATTCATTCATTCGTTCATTCATTCATTCAGCTGTTATATGCATTAAGTGCCTGGAACTCTTCTATGGACTCAAAAATAGCAGTGAAGAATGAAAAATTATGTATTTCCTAAAGTTTATATTCTAGAGAGAAGAGACAACAAAAACAACAAAATAGTAACATAAATGGTATGTGAAATGGTGATAAGCACTGTGCAGGATAGCAGAGCAGGAGTAATGAGCATGCCTGGTGCAATGCTAGATTGATCGCTAGATTATCTAGATTATCTAGATTGATTGCTAGATAAAATCCTCATTTAAGATAATGTTTAAATACTATCACAGAAGGCGAAGAAGAAAGGAACCAGGAGGCGCTGGCTCAAGGGCAGTTCAGGTAAATGAACTAGTAAGTACAAGTGATGAAAGCATCCACTGTGTGTTCAAAGAAGTAGGAGGAGACCAGAACCTTGGGGGAAAACTGAGCAAAGGAGAGAATTAGTAGATGCTATCCGGGAGGTAATGTGGCAGGCAGGGTGTGTAGGGCTCCGTAGGGCACTGTAAAAATGTTGGCCTTTTCGCTGAGTGATATTGGGAGTCACTGGATATTTTAAAGTTGTTTTGAAAAGATTGCTCTGGCTGATTTATTGAACTAAAATTGTAAAGGAAGGAATGGACGGGTAAGGATTATCACAGGGAGAGACAAGTTAGGAGTCTGTTATAACCAATGTGGAAGCTGTGAACACGGTGTGAGGTCATCAGATTCTAGTTATGTTTGAAAGTTGTCAGTGAGTATGGGATGTGAGAAGAGAGGAGTGAAGGTTTGGGGATTATGCAACATGAAAATGTGAATTACCAGCAACTGAAATGGAAAATACAGGTAAGGGGAGATGTGAGGGACGGAGTTTAGTTTAGAATATGCGCATTGTGAAATGCCAATTAGATGTTTAAGTGAAAATATAGATTAGGCAATTTGACATGTGAGTCTGGGTTTCAGGAAAAACCCCAAGACAGAAAGGTAAGTTTGGGTAGAATGAGTTTATAGGTAGTATATAAAACATTTCAGCATTGTCCTCTTGTATACAAATAAATAGAAATGGCAGATAATCAGAGATCAAATTTTAGAAAGTCTGAACATTAGTCAGCTTTAAGAACAACTGCTAGTCTCTCAGCTCATAGGACTATGAAGAAAATTTGCCATTGTTATAAAATGCGATTAGCATAGAACTGTGGTTTTTTTGTGACTCTTTCAGTCTCTGTGTAAAAATTTGAACCAGGTGGGTTCATAAAAATTAGAGGTAGTATGATAGTTTGTAGATATTTATTTTATTATTATTATTTTTTTGTGTGGCTGTTAATGGGTCCTAAGTATCAAAAGGTTTTAATAAAAGAAGGACATGATCTTATCTGTTAATGCAATATATTCACTTTAATAGCAATTTTTATAAAACTATTAATATGCTCATAAATAGCATATTGATTGCTATGTTTTCTACTTGGTTAATATATAATTTTTAATATTGATTATATTGTTTACAAGATTGGCTAAAGATCAAAAGAACAAAACATTTTGAGATAAGCAGGATGTTACTCTTCAAAGTCATAAGAGTTCTGGGTACATAGTAAATGCTGAACATTAACTGATTGATTGCTAGTGAAATGTAAAATAATCTAACAAAGAACAACAGTGAGGTGTCAGATGATGAGAATTGCATATGAAATCTGTAATATTTTAAACAATAAAGATAAATTTTTTTTAAAAGAAAAGTATTTAATAAAGATATGGAATGTAAACCAATCAGGATTGTACCTAGAAGTACTGAAACATGTGGAAGTTAATATGGGGAATTAATATGGGAAGTTGATAAATAAGTGGAAAATAACACATTCGTCACAATTTTAAATGTCTAACTGGGGTTTTGAATTCATCAACAAGATTTTTAACATGCAAGTAATATAGAAGTGAACAAAGAAGAGTGAATTGAGTTTTAGGATAAGAAACCATTCACATATATACTTAATATACCACATATTCCAGTGCATTTAAAATTAGATTATTAATTATTTGCCTTTTTGTAGCTTAGAAATAAAATGTCTCAATAAATATTATTATTGAATATTAATTATAATACATTATTCCCAGTAATATTAGACACACTTTTGGATACTCTGTTTATATTTACCTTACAAGGACAGTAATGTCTTTTTAAAATGTTGACACTTGAATGTCTTGTAAATCTCATACTGTCAGATTCATGCAAAATTTCATAAATTTAAAGATCTATAAACTGAAACAGTGAAATTTCCATTTGGTGACACTAGATGGTGGTAGAACACTTTCTAAAGGGTTGAACACAGTCTAAATCAAGGACTTCAAGGGTCAGTAGAAATAAAATGGAAACAAAATGCCCACTAAGTATATGTCTATTAATTTGAATTCAGTATTAGATTTTTGGAGGAAATTCTTGCTGAATTGATTATCAACTTCTGGAAGAATAACTTCTTAGGTTTAAAATAAATTCCAATATAGATTACAACTCATGAGCCTTAAGTCCATTTCCCCTCCTCCTCCCATATCACTTGTTAAAATGTTTTATGAAAGTTTTATTATAATTACAAGATTGAAAAATCTCTGATGATGAGTTTTCAACATTTTTGTGGTATATTTACAAAAGGAACATTAATTAGGGCAATCTACACATTCAAAATGTAGAAAGATGTATCTTTATGCTATAATAAGAGCATAATTGTTTTTTAGAAGGTGAATTATAATAAAATAAACATTATCATTGAATCAGTCTAAAATGTTTGACCATATACAAAAATAGCTGGGAAAAAATAGCCTTGTGGGTTTTTTTGCTGTTGTTTTTTGGGGTTTTTTTGGTAAGGTAAGTCAACCAAAGATTTAATAAATTTCTGGAACTGCAGGTATCTTAGTAAAAATCTCTTACAATTTCTTTATTACTCAAACCTACAGAGATTAAATGACTAACCCAATAGTGCTGGAATTAGAGGTTTCATCAAGCATTTTTTCAAATACACCATTTCTGACACATTTCCAATTACCTTGTCCTCATAATATAAGTTATCTTTTGATATCCAGCCATCTTAATTCTCCAGGGAAATAAACAGCACGGTTAACATCTGGATATCTGTACTGCAAATCATATTAGAATATTGTAAGTACACATTCGACACAGATGCTGCAACTGTCTCCAAGGCACCGCCACTGTTCTGTGCTTTGCATCTGCGTAAGCCTGAGACATACCTTTCACTTTTGCAAAAATTGCATGGGAGTCCAGGATACTTCACTTATTGCTAACTGTGCCTCTTCATTTTAAATACAAGCATATGTTGTTAAAACAAGCGGGACATTATTGTGGTTGTGGTCAGAAAAAGAAAACTAAGATTGAAGAATTAAATTAATATATCCAAAGCATAATAAGAATGTATACTTGTTGCATCAGATACATTTACTGCAGAGTCAGGATGACATTTCAAATGGGGTATATTATATTTGATTATCACTGTTAACACCTTGCTGACCAGCTATTTCGAGCCAGAACTAGTCATGCAGCCCGCTACTTTGGTCATGAAGGTGTTTAAAATTACTTCAGTTAATGTAAGTGCAGATAAGAGTTATCTCCGAACTGGTCAGCAATGTTCAGACACAGAAACACATGTATACTCTTGACCAGTCAGCACTACTTTACATTGATAACATCGTATAGACTTTCCTATAATTGCTGCTTTATTTCTAGAATCAGTCATTTTCCTAAATGCAGTACGTGGAACATCAGAGCTAAGAAAGGCTACATTAATAAAAGTTTCATTGCCAAAGGTATGAAAACTCTGCATGCTGTACTCCAACATGTCCCTACCACCCACTTTTTTTGACTCACAATGTATTATCAGCACATTAAAGGATAACTAAGAAGCCTGTTGAACTTATTTTTAGTCCAGTATATAATTTATTTAACCCTGTAACTTGTTTCCATAGAACACATTTCTGAAAATAATGCTCTCCTTTTTTTTCTCAACACTCAAAGTGTTATGTTCTCTTCGACCTAAATCACAGCATCTATACATTCCCAGCACTAATTTGTGAATTTAACTTCTTAAATATTTAACTTCTGAATGTGTCATAGCTTTCTTTTTTCAGTAAGTCACTATCAATATGTTCTTCGTGTCCCATTTTCTTCACATTTCTTTTCTATCTCAAGATATAAATTTCAAATACATACATGAAAACAAAACCTGAGTCATAACTACACTGCATATTTAATGTGGTTTTGATGTTATGTGATTCGAATACAGTACAAAGATCTGAACACAAGCCTATAAATAGATGGAATTGCCTAAAGTCAGGAAATATTGAGTCCTCAAAAATTCAGCACTCTAACAATGGCAGAAGAAAATCAGCAATAGATTTTCTCCTACTATAATCTTGGTTCTGCCCATAAATCTCCCTCATCACATATACATAAAATACCCATACACTCATTTCATACACTTTAGACAACAGATAAGGAGGGGTAGGAATTATAATCTGAAGTCAGTTCTCACAGCAAATTCATCATGAGCTTAAAATTTATATCATATTTACTTTCAGAAATTAGTTTAGGGAAATTACAATAAAATTCACTGTTAAAATATAAAGAACCACGAAGATAGAGAAAAATTTTAATTCCCTAAGCCTAACATAGACAAGTAGTTAGTAATTTAATTGAGCACTTTCTCTTTTAAATAAATATTTTGGAAAAAGGGATTTTTAAAATTTTATTTTGTGTGAGGTGGGGTTTTAAAGGGAATTTATTACACAGCTCTTCTGTTCTAGATCATATTAACGGGCAATGCTTTCAACAATGTTCTTATAGCAAGTAGAAAAACTCTCCTTAGCCTATAGAAAAATCTCATTCTAACTATTCACAAAACATTTCTAAAAGTTTTCCAACTCGCTGAGGAGCAAATTCCTTTAGCATCTCTATAGGATTTAATGTGAATGTTATTTTAAGACTCTCAGCAGCTTCAGGACATTTTTATTCCAAACTTAATGCTTCTTTGGCATATCAATTATCTTTAAAACCCTTTATGCTTTTCATCTATTTGTTCCCAGTTAGTTCCATGTGCTAGTAAACACTCCCAAAGTTCTTTTTTAGACATAGTTTTCAAATACGATTCATTTTGTTGTTTTGCCCCATGGCTTTCCCTTAACTACATCTGGGTTATTAGGGCCTACCTGCAGCAAATTAATGGCATGTGAAGTAACATCCTTCATCTGATAGTTCAAAATCAAGGCTCAGTTCAATTGTGCAGTCTCACTGGATCTTTCTTTCTGTTTTGTTTTTTTGTGTGTGTGTATTTTTTTTTATCCCTATTATTTTTTGGGTAGAGAAAAGCTCTTGGCTTTTAAAACTCTGAAAAGTTTAAAACTTATGGACTTGGACTTTCTCTGTTCCTTTTTTATTTCTGCTCACAAACTGACCAATCTTTTTTTTTTTTTTTTTTTTTTTTTTTTTTTTTAAATATATCTTTATTGATTTCAGATAGAGGAAAGGAGAGGGAGAGAGAGAGAGAGAAACATCAATAATGAGAGATTCATTGATCAAGCCCACAACCAGGCATGTGCCCTGACCGGGAATCGAACCCCAATGGCCTGGATCCCAGGTCGATGCTCAACCCCTGGGCCACACCCACCCGGGCTGACCAATCATCTTCTGATCTCATTTTTCTGGTAATACACACTCAGAGGAAGCCTCCAGGAGTCAATGAGCAGAGACACAGGCTAAATAAGGCTATGTTTTGCTTTCCAAGTTATTGTAGATGACATTGTTACCTAGGGTGTTATGGCTACATGACTGGATATCACATTCCCAGCCACTGTTAAAAGTTTCCTACTCTTAACATAAGAAACATTCAAACCTGTGAAGAATTTTTGTGAGTTTATTTGACAATTATTGAGAAGCAAAATCTCAGTGGATTGAAATAATGCCCCGGAGGATGTCAGTTTTGCTCCTTGCTTTACAGATTACAATCAAAGAGAAGCCATAAATAGGTTATATAAAATTCATTGGTGATAGATTAGGGAGGGGGGAGAAAGCAAATAACGAAGGGGGGGAACCTCTGGGATTGGGTAAAAACTAAAATGATCAACACATCTTTTACTTAGGTGGGTACAGGATAGTTAACAGTCAACAATTACCAAGATAACAATAACAATGAGAGGATTCCTGGTCTCTGCCTTGGTGCATGGAGGTCCCAGAAAAAAGGGGGAAATTACTTTGTTTTGCATAGGCAAGTGTTAATCAGGTATGTTATCTCAGATGCAAAAGACAACCGACCAGCTTAATGAAAATTAACTTTTGTTGGGGAAAAATAGTGTCTTAGGGCGTGACTACCCACTGTAGACTGCTTTTAGTTTAAAAATTTTCATTTCAGACCATCTTTTGTGGTTACTTTAGGTCTCTGAGTTTGCAAGGCCAACATGCAGGCCTTCCCTGAGCTTGTTAGGTTTCGTATGTGGCCACTTTTCATCCACACTACTAACCATAGCACCCACTTAAAGCTTGCTAATTGATAAATCAATAATTTTCAAATTTTATAAGTATAATAAAAGTTATTTCTTAGTCAAATAATATCCCAATACAAGTAGGAATAGCATAAGAAGCAGTTTCCAGAATTACTCTGATATTTGGGCTTTATCTCTGAAATACCTCTGCCAGTAACATTATTCACTGAAATTTTAGTGTCTGAGCAGCAGAGAAAGTGATGAGAGAGAGCAAGAGAGAGAGAGAATGGGGGGAGCATCTGAGCTCTTAACTGCTCTACTGGTACATACTATAAACCACTTCAATCACTTCTGTTCATATTCCAGTGGTAAGAAATGATCACATGGCCCTGCTCAGGTGCAAAATTCCTGCAAAATATTATCTAACCATGTGCTGTGGAAGGGAGGGAGAATCAAACATTGGTGAATACCAGCAGGCTCTGTCTCACATGCCCAACACATTTTGGTAACTCCCATATGTTGTAGATGAAATTCTGCCTTCCTCAAAAGATATCCTGAAGTCCTTGCCTCTAGTACCTCTGAATGTGATCTCATTTGGAAATAGGATTGTTTGTAAATGTAATTAGCTCAGGTAAGATGGAATCATACTGGAGAAAATGAATCCTTATAACAAGAGGGAAATTTGGATACAGATACACATAGGAGGACCTCATGGGGAAACAGACACACACAAGAAGCCTGCCAAGTGAAGAGAGAGGCAGAGATTGGAGTGATGCATCTATAGGCCAAGGAACTCCAAGGATTGCTGGCTGTCACCAGAAGCCAGGAGAAAGAGATGGAACAGATTGTCCCTCGGAGTCCTTTAGAAGGAATGAACCCTGACACCTTCATTTGAAATTTTTAATCTCTAGAACTATCAGAGAATAAATTTCCATGTTTAAGCCACCCCAGATTGTGGTATTTTGTCACAGCAGCCCTAGAAAACTAATATACCATGAACTTTTAACTTCTTAGTAAGATCTTTTATGGCTGATATATATTTATTTCACATGAAGAGATCTTCAAACTCATTCATATGTTAATTTAAAATATTGAGATATGATTTGTCACTGATAACCCTGGAAAATCTTAAAAGTTCATCAACGTGATCTCATGATGAGGTTGGTAAAGATAAAAATTATAGAATCACTCTGGAAAGTAACTTGGCAATATTTGTAAAATGAAATATAATTTTACCATTTGAACCAGAAAAATGACTCCTAGGAATCTGTCCACAAACGTAACTTGCACAAATACAAAAATGCATAGCACCAGATGATGCATTGCTGCACTATTTTAAATAGTAAAAGACCAAAACAAAACAAAAACCCCAAATAAACAAAGCCCACATGATTTTCAATAAATGACACTATCAATAAAAATCCACACAAGAGAGAACTATGCAGAATAAAATGCAGGGTGGGGCAAAAGCCTGCTTGCAGTTGTATGTGAAACAGAGCTTTTTCTTGTATTATTATTTATTAATTATTGTATTATTTTTTTTCCATACCAACAACTGTAAACCAATTTTTGTCCCACCCTGTATATCTCTTTATATAAACTTATATTAGAATGATCAGAGTATGTTGCAAGTGTGAAATGCAAGACGCAAAACAAAACACTACAAATGATATTCAGTGCTTATCTAGGACATAGATGGGAAAATACAAATAAATATTTATATTTGCTTAATACATTTTTTCAAATGGAAGAATACATAAAACACTAATAAAAATGTGTTCTCAGAGTAGAATGGAATTGGATGGAAGAGACATGGATAGAATATAGTATTCTCTGAGAAGATCTGGATTTGTAGGTTTGACTTTGCAGTTATATATAAATTGTTATAGTTACAAAATTAAATTAAAAATTAAAAGTTAAAGAAAAAATAAACTATATATCAGTTTTAAAAGTTTTGTTTATTCACACAAATTAAATTTATTTAAAGTGAATTTAAAGACAATTTTTTTTATCTTCCTAGTTAAATTTTATGCAATATATATATGTGTATATACACACACACATACACACACATAAAGAGAGACAGAGAGAAATATATCATATAGAGGATGACATAATAGCAAAAAAAATTAAAATTGTTTTTAAAAAACTAGTTATCATTAATCTGAAAATATGACAAATGTAATAGGTACAAATGTAATAAAATATATTAATTATAATTTTGACAAGGTAGAGTACCTGGGAAAGTACTTATCCTTCTACTTGAAACAACTAAAACACTGGAGAAAATATATGAAACAATGATTTTAAGATATGACACAGATGATAAAATTAGTAGACAATGACATTAAAATTATTTAACATGTTCAAGAAGCCAGAGAGAAGATTGAAACATGAAAAGCAAAAAGACTAAATTAAACTTTTAGAGATGGAAGTTACAATATCTAAGATGAAAAATATGTTACATGAGATTAATGGCATATGAGACACTACAGAAGAAATGATAGGTAAATTAGAATATATAGCAGTAGATAGCATCCAAAATCAAACACAAGGAGAAAAAAACTGAAAATATATGTGTAGAGCATTAGGAATTTGTGGGCACAACTTTAACCATAATATACATTAAAGTAGACACCCTGAAAAGAAGGGATAAAACAGAAAATAGTGAAAAATAATAGATAAAATTTTTCCAAATTTGTTATAAAAGGTAAACCCAGAGATCCAAGAAGATTGATTAAACCCAAGCATATGAGTGAACACACACTCACACACATGAAAAAAATTATACCAAGGCACATCATCATCAAAATGCTTTAAAATGCAATATAAAGAAAATCTTAACAGTGGCCAGAGAACAAAGGCACTTTTATGCAGAGAAACAAAGGTAATAAGAGTTGTGGGTTTTGTTTTGTTTTGTTTTGTCAGAAATAATGTAATCCAGCAAATACTTGAATAACACCTTTAAAGTGTTGAAATAATAATGCTACCTTGGAATTCTATAAAAAAAACAAAAGTAACTGCCAAAAATAAAGATGAATTTACTACTATTTCAGATGTACACAAAAATCAAAACCAAAAAATTTTCACCAGAATACCTGTATGACAAAAAAATGTTAAAGAAAAGCCTCTAAGATTTACACAAGGGAATAAAGAGAACCAAGAATGGTAACTGTGTCTGTAAAGATAGCAGATGGTTTAATTTTTTAACTTTAAAAGTTAGATGACTGTTTAAAGCAAAAATAGGAAAAGGAATGTGATTTTTTAATGTATGTATGTAGAAGGACACATTTGATGACAGTAGCAGAAATGTCAGGAGAGGAGAAATCAAAGTATACGCAGTATGATTCTTGCACTACATGTGAAGTATGTAAGACTCCTTGTCAGTAGACTGTGGAATTTAAAGTTATATGCTACAAACCTTAATGCAAGCATTGGAAAAGCTAAGCAAAGAGGTAAAGCTGTTAGAGTCTGTAAAGAAAATAAATGGAACCTTAAAAAAATATTTAATTCATGGCATAAAAATATATTTAAAAACACTAATAGGACAAATAGTAAATGGAAAGATGGTATATTTATGTTCAAGTATCCCAGTAACTACATTAAATGTAAATGATTTAAAAGTTCCAGTTAAAAAGCAGAAATTGTCAGATTGGATAATAAAGCTAGAACCAATTTTATGTCATGGACAAGAAGCTTTCATTAAATATTAAACCCGAACTAAACAAGAAAAAAAAAAAAAAAAAGTAAAGATTAGAGCAAAAAAATAAATAAAATAGAAAATAATAACACCAAAAAAATTAGTGATGTCAAAGTTACTTTTTGAGATCAATTAAGTGGATAAATTCTAATCATAGTGGTCATGCAAAAAAGGGAGAAGACAAAAATATCAGGAATGAGAGTTGACATCATTACTGGTTCTACGCATATTAATGAAATTAAAGTGATGGCTCAAGATTTTTCTATTGTAAACTCATTGTTTTTCTTTTTCACACTCTATTTGTTTGAAGAAAGTCACTAAGTTATGGTAACTTTTTAAAATTGAACCATCATTTGCATATATTTTCATATACCACCAAGCAGATTAGCTTTGTGTACCAGAGGTTTCAGGAATAAATTACTTATGCTACTCAGGAATGGTGAGCAGGTACTGATATGTTTTAAGGTGACTGGGAATTACAAAAAGAGAACCATTTTTTTTTAATATTGGCAGATTTGCTCCACTATATTTACATTCTCTCCCTTTAGGATTACTATGCCTCTTGAAATTACAAATAGCTTCTTTTAAGTTTAATGAGCATTCCTCAAGAGAATGTGGAGCTTATCACATTGAATACACCATTTAGCCTGTCTTAAATATAACTTGATCTGAAAACTTTTGTGTCTCAATGGGTTTGATGAATTGAAAATTTTCAATTTAAAGATTATAAAAGTCTTATTGAATAGGGCACCTTCATTATCAAATAGGTTTTTAACAAAATACTCTTTTGATGGTTCAATTGTAAACAGATTGAATTTCATTGACTAGATGCCAAACTCAGGAACTGATGGGGAGAATGACCTATTCTTTGGCTTTTTATAAAACACAAACATTTAATCATATAGTCTGTAATAGGGGGAGAATGACCTATTCTTTAGCTTTTTATAAAACACAAACATTTAATCATATAGTTTGTAATAGCCAGCAAAAATCATATTTTGTCTGCATTCTTATTTATCCTGCTTTGAGGATTTTCTTTCATCTTTACAACTGAATTGAATTTCTGTGTTTGATGTGGTGATCTCAAGTGAGCAAAACCTATTGGTGAGAAGTTTGTGGATTTAAATTTTTTATTTTATTTTGTCATTCATTAGTCCTCCAAGTTGCAGACCAACAAAAAAGATGTCCTTGCACAAAGTATCGAACGAGATATGAGGAACTATTCTTCATAACGATATCAGAGGAGGTTTTAGGAAGCTGTGGAATTAAAATTGGACATAAACTACATGTAAGCTGTTTGTTTCAGCTTTCTACAATTTAGGACAATTTCTGTAAGTTTTGTAGACTTGAGGAATCATCACAATAAGAATTTGTTATAGCACCTTGCATTATAGTTTATGTGATTAAAAACTTTAAAAGTAAAATAACTTGTATCTGAGCTATATTTTAAGTCCAAAGATAGTACATCAGTGATGTTCTTTTAATAAGAAAGTTAAACTTTACCATTTCTATCCCAGGTCCCCAGTACTACCCAACAGTGTAGGGACTGGTGAGAAAGATGAGAGCAATTATAGAAAATACAGAAGCCACATTTTCCCTGTGCATTGGAAGGTGAAGACAGTTTGTGAAATTTCAACTCTCCCATAAAGGTTATTTTGGGAAGATAGGAAAGCCATGTTGTTGTGTATATTTGCCTCACCTCTGGCTACTTCATAATTTTTCTTTCTTATTCTTAGAATTTTGAATAAAATTCTGACAAAAGTATTGATAAAGTTAATACTATTTCAGATGTACAATAAACTCAAATTTTCAACAGATTACCTGTATGACAACAATGTTAAAGGAAGTCCTTCAGGCAAAAGGAACATAACCCTAGATGGAAATCTGGATTTCCATGAGGAAATACCAGGAATGGTGACTATGTCTGTAAATATAGCAGATTGTTTTATTTGTTAACCTCATCTTAGTTATTATGTAATTATATTTCTACAAATTTATGTTTTTCCAAAAATTATACCTAATTATACGATGCCTTGTCTTATTGTATTGTCCAAAATTGCTAAAGCAATGATATTGGCCTTCTGTCTTCAATGAGATGCTTTCCATATTAACTTTACGGTTTGCTATTCAGTGACTAGTTTAGTGTTTCACCAAGTTTAGTGTTTGTAGAATGTTTTAAAACTTGCTAAAATTTTTGTCTAATGGTTTGTTGGTTGGCTAGGTTTAGAAACAAATGTTTAATTATTTTTTCTTTCCAGAAACATTGATATACATTTAAAATACTGAGGCTATTATATGAAATATTTTAATATGGTGTTCAATAGTAACTATGTTTGAATTTTTAAGATAACACTTTTTGGCGACAAATAATTATTTTTATGTATTATTTACTTTGAACATTTTTAGTAATTTATTTAGGACTTTTGTGTCTATATTTTGTCCTAAATTGAGCTACAGTTTCTTTTCTGTGCTGTATATTTCACATATTGGTACCAGGAATATTGTATGTATAAAAAGTTAATAGCCAATCAGTCCATCCTTTTCAGTGTTCTAGAAGAGCTTACATATTAAAATTATCTGTTACTAAAAGCTAGTAAGAGTCCTAGCTGGGTAGCTCAGTTGGTTGCTGCAGCATCCCGATACTCCAAGGTTGCGGGTTTGATTCCTGGTCAGGGCGCATACACACATACAAGAATCAACCAATGAATGCATGGATGGTGTAACAGTCTCTCCCTCGCTCCCTCTCTTCTCATTCATTTACACATCTGAAGCCTTTCAGTTACTTGAAGCATTTGGAAGACTAGACTTCACAGTATCTGAATTAGCCCCATTTATTGTAATATCCAGGAGACTAAAGCAATATATGGAAAAATATAAAATATTTTTATACTTAAATTAATATTAATATGTTGTCTAATTAAACATAGTTTTTACTTTACTCCCAATATTTGGAAATTGACCTGCGACTCTTTCTTATTTTACATGCACTTCTGATTATCACAACATGTTTGTGTTTCTACTTGCTTTTCATTTTTGTGTGGCTTTATAAGGAAACATAGTCATTGATACAATGTTGAATGAATACATGAAGTACATCATTAGGAAATGACTTAGTGAAGTGATTTTCAAGTTATGGCTTTTTCTCATCAGCAATTAAGAGACAAACCTAATTTATGGAGGTAGATTGGTTTATTTTGACATTTAGATGGAATAACTTCAGATGCTTTTGAGCCAGAAAAAGTCAGTGTTTAATAAATGGGCTCATTGAGATGTTTTTCTGGGGTGGTTTCTCATTTCTAATTATTTATTGCCAACAATTTAAAATACTTAAATCTAGAATGATTCAGGACCTTGCATCCATCCCTTTTATTTACAGGAGTACTATGAGCATGTCATAGCTTTTAAAATGATTATATATTTGAAGAGCCATTTGGATCTCATTAAAAATAAAATTGAAGCTATAAAATTTGGGGGGGGAAATCCATCAGGCAAGTGTTATCTTAACTGTGTTTTAACCCCACCCAGTTTAGACAAAACTGTATGTCAAATTTTCATCTAGAACCTCAGAAGCATAAAAGAGAGAATTTAATCACAGAATAAATAAGGTTTTGACATCAATTTCTTGATTTTATTTCTTTCTATCTCATGTCTTTAGTTACAGTTAGCATTTACTAGTAAATTGTAGAATTCTTAATAACATTTGGGGAGGGGCGAGAACATTAACCAAGTGGCAGAACTTAAGAATATCCCCTTCTTTCCTATATATTTTTTAGTGCAAATAGATTTTCCAAATAACCCAGAGTGCCTCCTTAGTCACTAATTAATGCCATATCATTTTCCAGGCACATCATAGGTAAACTACTTAACATCCCCATGGGACACCAAATAAAACGTTTGATTTTAATTAGGCCTTACAAGAAATAGAAGACTCACCTTCTTAATTTAAACATGTACACTCATGTGCCACACAATGACGTTTTGGTCAGTAACAAACTACGTATATGACAGTGGTCCCATAAGATTATAACGGAACTGAACTTAATTTCCTGCAAGAAATGGAAAGATACGTGTTCAGGAGGATATTTTTTCTCTGTTAGGAGCAATATTGGTGGAACTTGCCCAAACCCGTCAGCTGCTGACCTGTTTTAGCACAGCGGAGCCTGTCTCTGCAGTACCGTACATATTCAGAGGGCACTACAGCCCTCCCAGATCTAGTCTGATGGTCTTCAGAGTACATTGTTATGAATAAACATTTACATATACTATTGTCATCTCCTTCAAAAGTTCTTATGACATAAGAACAGACTTTTTGTCATGTGGAATCTACTGAATATAATGTTGGAGATTATCCATTTAAATACAAGATATACCATGGAATACTACGCAGCTGTAAAGAAGAAGAATCTCGTACCCTTTGGGACAGTATGGATGGACCTGGAGAATATTATGCTAAGTGAAATAAGCCAGGCAGAGAAAGACAAATATCACATGATCTCGCTTATACGTGGAATCTAAAGAACTTAATAAACTGATGAGCAGAATAGATTCAGTGACATGGAAGCATAGATGAGACTGATGAGTGTCAGAGGGATGGAGGAGAGCGGGTGGGTGGAGGGGGAGAGAGTAACCAAAGAATTTATATGCATATATGCACAACCCAAGGACAGGGACAATGGTGGGGAGAAGGACTGAGGAGAGGGATGGGACGGGGTGGAACAGGTCATTGGGGAGAAAAAGGGACATCTGTAATATTTTAAACAATAATAAAATTAAAATAAATAAATAAAGATAAAATGTACTGTTGTTTTCATAATGTTGTACACTATTAATAAAATTTAAAATTGCATTTCATATGACTGCATATTATTACTAAAATTAATCTATGTTCTTTAAATAAATAAATTTTATTTTGTGTATATTATCAATAAAGTTAATAACTATTTAAATGTTTACATAAATCTCTGTATCTGTTGTTATAACCCCTTTCAGATTTCCCCCTTTTATTGTTATATTTGTTTTCTTTCCTTGTTTTCATAAGCTAGCTAGAGGATTGTCTAAGACAAAACTGAATTTTTCATCAACTTTATTAATGTTCAGTGATATACAGGGCAGGAGAAAAGGAAGGTTAATAAAATAGAGAAGGTTGAAATATATCAACATCCTAAAAGGTAGAAACGATATTTATTTTCAAGTGTCTATAGACTAGTTACAAATAAGTTACAAATATTAGATATGAATCAGAATAGAAGGAAAGTGTTGATAATTTTGAAAAGGAAAAATAAAGCAATAACAATAAAGTTTAACTTTTTAAAATTAAAAGATTAATCACTATCAAATAAGAATATTTTAAAACTCCCCTAAACTACTGGATAAAACAAGAATAAACACTAGAATTTTGAGTATTTTAGAATTCTATATATCAAATAATGTACATGTAAAGCTCTTATCAGAAGAAACATTAAATGATTTATCATTGAGACTTATATAATTGATCATTAATCAAAAAATAATAAAATAAGTTAAATATTAGTAAAATAATAGAAAAATTAAAAAAAGAAAGTATATTGGCAGAATAATGAAACAAAAAGTAGAAGAGAATGAATTATAAAATGTAAAAATAGTAAAATTGGTAAATAAATTCCAGATTTGGTTTTACTTGAAGGGATAGGTGTACTATAAAACAGAATTAATGTTTTTGAGTAGTTACTACATGAAAAGTGCTGTGCCGAATACTATACACATATCACCCACAACAATTTTCTGCAACTCAATATATTTCTGGCATTGAACACTCATCTTTCTGATCCAGAAAATTTAATCTTGTCTTTCCTATATAAATATAGTTCAATTTTGCTAGAGTTTGAACTTCAAGAAGTCCAGGATTTTTGTTCTGTGTCAGTGCATGGCACAGAACAGATACTGAACATGCAATCATTGAATGAATTAAGAATCACTGAAAATTCTGAAAAATTCCAGTCCCCTCCTCACTGCCAGAAAGATGTTGTTCATATCTCAGTGTTTATCTGCCTGTTTTATGCTGGCATATCATGCGATGTAATTTGCCTCAACTATTTCTCTGGTTCTCTGAGCCTGGTTTTGTGATGTAAAACGTAAGCTTATTATTGTCTCCTCTTGGCAGGATGTTCCACCCTGTACTTTAGTCTGTCAATTTGCTCTATATCAATTTTAAGACTCTTTACAGAGTCGTTCGGATTTTTTCTCTTTCAGCTAGTTTGTATTCTCTTCCTGGGGCAGAGGTAACACATTCAGTTTCCCCAAACCATGCTTGACACAGAGAGATTCAAAGGGTCACTCAGGCCATCTCCCCGAGAAGCAGCACTGTGGTGAAGCCCCTAGACTTCTGATGTTACTTTCTGGTTAAAAACAGCTGGACTGGATGAATCCAAAGCTACTCTCTGCTTCAAAATTCTAGGAGTCTATGGAAGTTAATCACATTTATTCCTTTTTCTATGGTACGTCCTAATATTTAAAAAAATCACCACACTTTTTTTTTTCCTTTTGCTAATTTTTGAGTAGTATTTAGTTATTTTATGTACCATATATATAACATGGAGATATAGGGAGAAATAAGAAAATGCAATAACGTAATTTCAAATAAGGAGAATTTAGGAAATATTATATTGCACATTGAGTGGTCTGAAAAATGGTCTGAGAGAATTATACTGTATAAGGACATTCTTACAACCCTCATAGTTGCACATTGAATGGGGCCCAGTTTGTCCCATGTACTCTAGCAGGGATAAACCATTACCTTAAAAAACCCTGATACTCTGGGAAATTCATACTTGACATAGATCATAACAAAAAATGCAAGTATTCTTGCAAGAGTTTATTTTCTGAACACATAATTCTTGGCACCTCGTAATGAAATAAAACGCAAGGCTTGTACTAGTTTTGGAGGGAAATGGTGACATCAGAAACTCTAGTAATCATGCCCTTTTCCTAACACTCTATGCAGAATTGGTAATACACCTTTATTTTCATTAACATAATGATTATCCTTCTAACAGCAATCAGCTTTCCGGCTGAGATATCTGGCTCACCCTTGTTTTTGAAAGTTTGTGATACTATCATGATATATTCCATTACAGTCATTCTTCAGTCAGCACACTGTTCATTTTCTGAAATTAAAGCTTGCTCAAGACAAATGTGAAGGCTCTCTCCTCTCTCCTCTCTCCTTTCTCTGTCACCCCTCCCGCCCAATGTTGCATTAGCTTATTGCAAAAATGTGTTCTGCATAATAATGGCCTTTAATCAGTAAAAAAAATATTATATACTTGGGATTTTTTTTTTTTTTAATATATCTTTATTGATTTCAGAGAGAGGAAAGGAGAGGGAGAGAGAGAGATAGAAACATCAATGATGAGAGAGCCATTGATTGAGCCCGCAGCCTGAGCATGTGCCCTGACCTGGAATTGAACCCCGATCGTCTGGATCCTAGGTCGATGCTCAACCACTGAGCTATGCCCCGCCGGGCTTGGGATACTTTAAAGTCACAGAAAGACAGAAAGATAGAAAGGCTTCCCCAAATTAGCTACCTGCAATAGCCAACTCAAATTGAGTTAATAATATTTTAATACAGTGTAAACTTTTTTTCATAATATGTATATTTATTATATCTAGTTATTTTTCCATCTCCCTGTGGCAGGATGGAAGTTGTAAACTTTTAAAAATACTTTCAGTTTGCATCAGCATTGATAGTACAGCTTTACAATTAAAGATACTTTTTTTTACTCAATAAAAATATTTTAAATGATCAGTTGCATATTAAACAGTTTAACATTTTGTC
The DNA here is from genome assembly GCF_054644295.1 of Miniopterus natalensis. NCBI lineage: Eukaryota > Metazoa > Chordata > Mammalia > Chiroptera > Miniopteridae > Miniopterus > Miniopterus natalensis. Next base: position 54,139,320 of record NC_142090.1, on the reverse strand, counting down.
TCAAGTTACCCTTGGCATGGCATTTCTATGTGGATTTGGTCCATGACCTTTCTGTGGACTGATTAATACTGTGTAATTCTATGTGGCTTCTTCTAATGCATAGGCGTTTTGCACTGGAAGCACATCAGGTCCAAGAAGGTGTCCTTTGGCTTTATGACCTGTGAGTAATATATAGCTCAACTGGATCCCAGTATACAAACATGAAAAACAAAGAATGGAAAATACTCATATGGGTTTTAACTGATGAAATATCTGGAAATGTGAGCTCTTAGCTTATTTCTATCCATTTGCAGAACATATTACTCTGTCAATTTGTGAAAAACAATACATCAGAAATACTTTTCTTATTTTACTTAAATAGTTTTATTTTTTAACAGTCAGTATGTGCTGAATATTAACTGAACTCTTTTGTAGCTGGTTTATTTGGCAAGTTATCAAATAGCTGTAGAAATTTGAAATTTGGAAGTCAACCAATAGAAATCTCCATAAGTGATCCCTCTGTTTCCTATAGTTAGAAAGTGACAGCTGAATACTGTTAAACTGGGGTAAAATTACCTGGAAATATAGTTTAAAATAACATTTACATAAATGTATAACCATTTAGTAACATACATTATCACTTGATAAAATTTTCTCTTTTAAACTGAAGAGGATACTTAAGTTTTTCTAGAAAGGTTTCATGAATAATTGCAATGAGCATTTATAAATCATGGATGTGTTTCATTTATTTCCTCATCTGAAGAAAACAAAAGAGCAATATTTGTTAATGTTTAATTTCTACCCTCTCCAAGAAGAGGTAGGCAAATATTATTTGTTGCTTTTGTTTTTTGTCTAAGTATTAAGTAATAATTTTAATAGAATTTTCAAATGCTTCAAGTTTTATGAACTGTATTCAGTAATGTAAAGCCCTTGGAAACTGGCCGTCATTTCCCAACCATTTACTGAATCTGACCATTATGCGTGCCTAGCCAGTCTACAGGAAAGATGCTAAGCATGAAGTACAGACACTGAGGTCAAAAGGTAGGTGGCAGAAACAATACTTAAGGCTACAAAAGAGTGCCTGTCAAGAAGAAAGTGTTCAGATGTACATCTATTATAAATTATGGCTTGACTTGGTTCCATCTTTTATTCAGGAATGGCATGAATGAAATCTTACTAATCTCAAGAAATACCCAAATGTAGGTCCACATTTTATGAAATCTTGGCGCCACTTCGTATATTGGATATCCTAGTAATGCTCTCCAGTTATTTTCTCTCTTTAGACCAAATGTATAAACTGCCTTTTGTTTCTACACAGTCATTCCACTGTTTGGAACTTCTGGTAACACTAAAGTTCTTTCCCTTGTGGTAACTGATACATCACTCACACAAGCTATTTTCTACCCTATATACTTCAAGTATCACTGTAGATCAAATGTAGAGTAAGTAAAGGATAAATGTGACTGGGGTTTGGAAATGTAAAATTCACTCTCCCTTAACCACCCACTTTCCAATTTCCTCTCAAGGCAGACTTTGAAAGGCCATTTGTAGACCACTTTTCTCTTTTGTTCCCCTCTGAAGCACTTAACTTGTTCTCCTGATTGAAATGGAAGAATGGCTTTTGCAGATTTTTCTCATAGAGAAAGAAATGATAATAAAATAAAATAAAATAAAATAAAATAAAATAAAATAAAATAAAATAAAATAAAATAAAATAAAATAAAATAATAAAATAAAATAAAATAATAAAAGTTTATCCAACAGCAACAACAAAACTAAGTTGGAAAATTGCTGTTTAGCACACATTACTAATGGTACTGACAGAAAATTCATTTTTTAATAGAAATAATGATAAGCATAACAGTATTTTAATGACTACACTGTTGAATACATGCTGAAGAGCTCTGAATTTCCACTCCTGCCTTTTCTCGGGTTAAGCATAGGCCCACCCTGGCCAAAGCAAACAGCCTTCACTCACCTTCCTTGGAAACGGCTACAGGTCGTCATAACTGTTCTGCCTACCAGTCAAGACCACTATGCGAAGGGCATGAGAAGATAATGCATTTGCTCCTAGAATCTTTGTGTTATTTAAACATGCTGTTTTTCAGATTGTAGATTTTCCTAACTTTATCACTTAATTAAAGACATATTAATATAGCCTTCAATCATTTCTAAATTACTCAATGACCACTAATTAACTCTCATGTGAAAAGTTTACATATGTGTATCCACTGCTGTAGTATATTCAAAATAGAGGTGAAAAGTTGAACTATTATTTTATGGTTAGTTCCTAAGGTTCTGAGAGGAGAGAGAGGAAGAGGGAGCATGAGGCACATAATACACGATGAGATAGTCCAAGTGGAGGATTTGAGTGGTAGGGAACTTCACTGAGCTCATTTTGAAAGTGGAATGTGACCAAAACAAGCAGGGAAAGAACAAATGATAATATGAAGGGGGTGCCTGCTAACTTTTAACACTATTTGCATGATACGGTCCTATTACCTCTTTTTGTCCTTAAAGTTGCCCTCTAATACTTACTAATTCACCCAGATACAAGTTATATCAAGAGGCAATATGTGCAGCAGTTAAGAACACAAGCTACAGTGCAAGATTATCAATGCTTCAATCTCAAAGCTCCAGTAGCGTTGTGACCTTAGAAAGTTACTTAAATTCTTTATGCTTCCATTTCTTTATCTGTAAAATTGGGCTGATAATGGTATCTGTCTTGAGGACTGTTGTGAGGATCAAATAAATTCACTTAGAAGAGTGCCTGGTACATTATAAACATCATATAGCTGTTAAATATTATTGTTCTCTCCACATGTGTTCTTTAGAGTCTCTCGGCAAAAGACACCAGACATTAATTGGCAATAGAATACATTATTATAATCAGGAACATCCCAGACAATTTAAGGCACAAATAATTTTAACAATAATAAATACCATACACAGAGAGAGGTCAGCTTTGCTTGTCATTGTCCTAAATTTGTTACATGCTACATTTAATCACTAACTCAACCCAAGTTACTATAGTGATCCCCATTTTGCATATAAGAAAACTGAGGCATCCTGAGATAAGCTAATTTACCCAAGGTCATACAGCTAGAAAATGGCTGAGTTGTGGTTTGAACCAGACACTGTCTCCAGAGCAAGCTAGCACTGTTAACCTGTAGTGCCTCTAGAAGTACTATATAGATATAAATATTTATATCCATAGTAATTCAAAAGAACTTACATTTTAACAAAAATATCCAAATTCTCTAATATACTGGACATACAAAATTTTATTACACATATTTTCATGCATCATTTAATTTTCTAATAAACTTTAAACCTTCAGCTGCTTTAAACCCTGCACAGTACAACAGATTGTATTAATAGAATTGCCACAAGATGGCAAACTTTGCTAAGAAGTGCTCATGCTTGTCAGGTGCAAGGACAAAGCATTACATAGTTTACAACAGAGCCGAAAAAAATAAATAAGTAGCCTCCCGTGAGTATTTTACATAAGCAAAGATATTTAAATTTCATCTAGCCATGCTTATTCTTGGCAGAAAACATGCAAAATGATTATTTAGCTCAGGTGTTCAATGTTTAGCCTTTAGTTTCTTTTTATTAAAAGCCTCATCTCCTGTTTTATATATATAATATTCTGCTCTCAAGATCAAAGATTTGATCTGACTTTGTGATGCTTTCTCATGAAATATTTTGATTATATAAAGATTATATATCCCCTGGGAAAAATGCTCTCTCAATATATCTATCCAAATGGGTGTTTTAGATGGAAATAAACATTTGCATTTAGACTGTTCTGTAGCCTGTCAACATCACTATGGCCCATCAACACTGTCAGGGCATTAGCAGGAGACTAAACACTGGGCAAAAGCCTTGATAAGTTAGACAGACTAACGCTGAAACTCTGAAAACAGTCCTTTATGGGCAGATTCTGAGGGCTAAAAGTTGGACCTGTTTTACATTTCTAGGTATGACATTATTAAAAAGTGGAATAAAAACACTATGAGACACATTACAAGATACACCTTCATTTTGTCAAAATACAGCCCCTTTTTTTCAAATTTTAGTTCTAGGAGAATCCCAAGGCATTGCTTGCACTCAAAAAGCTGGGCAGGGTTAAGGGAGATTTTCATATTTAAGTAACAACTTCCCTCGAGTGATAGGATCAGCTCAGAGAGCTGTCAGGTCTCTTTAAACCACGCAGCACAATTCCCAGACAGCTTTAGGACAGTCCCTCTAGGAGTGCTGGGGTCAATGAAAAGTCATGTGTGGCTCAAACTTTCTCACCCCAGAATCTTAGAGACTGAATCTACAGAAATCCCAGCTGTGGCCAGCTCTGGAGTGGGAAATGGATTTGAGAGATAAAACCTAAATCTCCTGTGTGTGAAGGCAAGGAACTAAATTCAGGACTACTGTGCTGGCGGAGTGAGGAAGGAATGCTCAAAGCAGGCTCTGCACACCATTATCTCAGCGCAGAGGTCTCCACTTCAGAGCCCCTCCCCCGCCACCTTTTCACCCCTTAGGAAGGAAAAGGAAGTTTTAAGATGCAAAGCATTTTTAAAATATATGTATCTTGATTTCACAGAGAGGGAAGGAGAGGGATAGAAACATCAATGATGGCCCAGCCAGGCGTGGCTCAGGGGTTGAGCCTCCACCTAGGATCCAGGGGATCGGGGTTCGATTCCTGGTCAGGGCACATGCCCGGTTGCGGGCTCGATCAATGACTCTCTCATCATTGGTCTTTCTATCTCTCTCTCTCCCTCTCCTTTCCTCTCTCTGAAATCAATAAAGATATATTTTAAAAAAAAGAAAAAGAAACATCAATGATGAGAGAGTCATTGATTGGCTGCCTCCTGCACATCCCCAACTGGGGGTTGAGCCCACAACCTGGGCATGTGCCCTGATTGGGAATCAAACCATCATCTCCTGGATCCTAGGTCGATGCTCAACTGCTGATCTACGACTGGCCGGGCTGCAAAGCTTTTTAAATAAATTTTTCATCTGTTTGTTTATATAAAGGAGAATTAATTTGGGCCTTTTTCATTGTCCTTTTTCTGTGGTCCAATCAACCTTACTTACACTCTGTTCTGTTAAAAATTAATACATCAAAACATTTGCCAGAATTCGAAGACTGGAACCAAAGTTCTATCTCTGGTGCATCTGTATTCAAATCATATCCGTAGGCCATGTGGTGACCACCCAGAAAAGATCTTTGGAGATCTACTGTTGTGATAGCTGTTAAAATAAAGGGAAGTCAAGATTTCACAGATTCAGAGTTTTTACATAACCTATGAAGTAGGAAAGAAAATGGAATTTTTGGAAATTTCCAATAATACTATTAGGAGCTTGTCTGGATAAAAATTCAGGTTAACCCTGTTCAGGGGCCCATTCTGTGATCCTTATACTAAAAACGTCTCTGAAAACTCAGAGACATGTGTCTGCTTCTTGCCATTTTAGGACATTATAGGATTAATAGAAAAAGCAGGGGAAAAAAAAGGCATTTCCACTAAGAATGGCTTGAGACATATTCTTTCAGTAAAACAAGAATCTGAATAAACCCCATTTATTTCAGAAGATACATTCAGTATTCATTGCTTCTTTTATAGTTATTTGTATAAAGGTTGTTTTTTATGAAATGCTTTACTAATTTAAAGGTGTAGTAACTGAGATTTATAACCACAAATTAGAAAGTAAAAGTTTAAGACTGGTAGAATCAGTAATAGGGGTCTTTCTCTGTGAGTCAATAAAAGATTTTTAGTCCACGATCTGTTTTTCTATATCTCTGGCAAGCACCACTACCCCCAATGCTGCTGAACTACTGTTACTAAGTAGATTAGATTTCTATTTCTGCTGCCACAAATTCCTACAAATTTGGCAATAAGAGACAACACAAATCTGTTATCTCACAGTTGTGCTGGTCAGCAGTCCAGTGGGATCGGCTGGTTTGTCTGGTCTGAGTAGACAAACCGGGCAGAGCTGCATTCCTTTCTGGAAGCTCTGTCGGGGAGTCCATTTCCAGGGACGTGCAGATTGTTGGCCAGCTGGATTTCCATGTGTTGGTAGGACTAAGACTCCTGTTTTATTACTGGCTGTCGGTTCAGGATTGCCCTTATGTCCTAGAAGCTGTTCTCCAGTCTTGTGTTCTCTCAACAGCCCACAACCAAGTCAAATTTTTCTCAAGCTGCATCTCTTTTGACCTCTCTCTGCAGCTGCATTTCTCTCTCACTGACTCTCTGCCTTTTCCCTTCCACTTCTAAGGGCCCATGCAATTACGTTGGGCTCACCTGGATAATTTCTCTAGTTTAAGGTCAGCTGATTAATAAGCAGCCTTCTCTCCATCAGCAAAGTCCTGTTTGCCATGTCCCATAGTCAGAGGTTCCAGGAATTAGGGCATGGACACCTTTGGGGGACTATCATTCTTCCTGCCATGCTAAGTCAAGTGTCGGAAATTATTCTGACCTCAGCATGTTTTCATTGTTAGGTCTTTGTTTTGTTTTAATGCATGTGCCTATTCTTGCATATACTTATTCAAAACTAATTCAGAAAAAACATTTTGGAATCACTTGCATTTATCTAAAAATTTCTTAGACAAATTTCCTTGAATCAGCTTATTTTTAGGCAATGTAGTGGGCAATTGAGACTTTCTCAAGATTGCTAGCAAAAGAATGACACATTTGTTCCTAAAGAAAGTGCAGCTTTGACACAGACGTACAATCAGAACATACTCAATGGCTCCTGAGCAATTGCCGTAGCTATCACCTCTGTCCAGCCAACACCTTCAGACCTACAACAGGCACCAGTAGAACTTCTTTGAAATTGATGGCCTCACATTCTTCTGGAAGAGGAATAGAATTTAGAGCAAAATTCACTTAGCATTTGGTAAAAGTGTAATTCAGGAGGCTTTGGGGAGTGGTTCAAAATCAGGAGGAAGAAGCTTTTTATTTGAGAAGGAGGGAGTTCACATTAAACCAAAATAAGCTGAACAATTAATTAAAATGGTGCTGCTGGCAGTAGTAGCAGTAGTAGTAATAATAATAAAAAATGATGATGATGATGATGATAGCAAATAATTGCTAAGAGTATAAACTTATTTGCCATGTTAAGCAAAGTGCTCAGTCAGGAAGAGAATGGAGTGGGTGAGACACTACATTGGATTTGGGAGGAGAGCAGTCTGAGAGGGGAGAGGTGAATTTTCTTAGCCCAAAGTCAATTGACCAAATAGCTCTGTATATTAATGACATGGGAAAAGCCCAAAGTTATTGAAAACACTTAAGTGTAGGCTTTTTGAAAATAATAATAGCTGCTCTTAAAATGTTAGGTGTTGGATTTGTAGTGCGAAAGGCCTACATGGATGACTTGGGGACTCTGAGCAGTACACGCCGATTGGACAGCTCATCTCTTTTAAAACACTCAGTGGAGCGGGTGCTTTGTGAGCTGTTTCAAGGCAGACATCACAGCTCGCAACCACACTTTTTTGTTGATGGTGGTACTACTGTTTTCAGTTTGGGAACCTGAGAACAAAGTTACACTTCCCAACAAATAAAGACCACAAAGCAACTTCATGATTACAAAAACTTTGTTGACACAAAAATCTATATGGCCTTATTTAAGTTTTTGTTATAATTCTCTCAAACTGAAGTTCAAGAGATGAGAAAATTATCGAGGAAGTGCACCACCATACAAAAAGCAACGACTGGGAGCTGGGTCTATAGTTTTCATATCAGCTGTCGCTACACATTTTGTTTTCTTTTATCCTGTATATGTGTGTGTGTGTGTTTGTGTGTGCGTGTGTGTGTGTGTACACATATATTTTCTCACTGCTCTCTTTAGTATAAATGTGTAATGATTTCGAATGTAGTTAAATTCATTCATCACCTTCTGCATTTCATCTTGGGTCCCCCATACATGCAGGTTGAGCCTTAATTTGCATACACTAAATATTATTCACTCTTTGTGGTTTACAGTTCTATGGGTTTTAACAAGTGCATAAAATCATGTATTCACCACCATATTATCATATAAAACAGCTCTATCAACCCCCAACATTTCCTCATTCTAACCTTAATGCCGGGCAACCTCTGACCTCTTTTTTGGTTTTAGGCTTTGTTTTTCTAAATTGTCATATTAATGGTATTATACAAGATGCAGCCTTTTGGATCAGTTTACTTGGTTTAAATTCTTAGGAGAATGATTATTATATCATAGTTTATTTTATAAAGAAACTATCAGACTGTTTTCCAAAATATTGCATTCCACCAGCATGAGACCTCCAGTTGTTCCATATATTCAGAAGTATTTGGTATTGTTAATTTTTGTTTTTATTAAATTTTATCCATCCTTACAGGTTTATAGTGGTGCCTTATTGTAATTTTAATGTGTAATTTTTAATGACTGCTCATGTTCATTATTATTGGATAGGTCTCTTTGCCAACTGTATATCTGTGCTGAAGTGTCTACTTAGATCATTTGTCCATTTTTTATTCAGTTGCTTTCCTATGGTTGAATGTTACAAGATTTTTATATATTCTGGATAAATGTTAATTTCAGATATTTTCTTTCATTCTGTTGCTTGTCTTTTCAACCACTTAGAGTATTTCCACATCACAGAAGCAATGATAATGTCAATAAATGCAGAAAAAGCATTTGATAAAATACAGCACCCATTTAGGATTAAAAAATCTCAGCAAAGTTAGAATAGAGGGAGCAAATCTCAACATAATAAAGGCCATATATAATGAACCTATGGCCAACGTCTTACTCGATGGGCAAAAATTAAAAGTATTTCCCTTAAGATCAGGAACAGGACAGGGATGTCTATTTTCACCACTCTTATTCAACATAGTACTGGAAGTCCTAGCCACAGCAATCAGACAAGAAGTAGAAATAAAAGGCATCGAAATGGGAAAGGAAGAAGTAAAACTGTGATTATTCGCAGATGACATGATATTGTAACACAGAAAACCATAAAGACTCCAACAAAAAAAACTACTAGATCTAATAAATGAATTTGGCAAAGTAACAATATACAAAATTAATATTCAGACATCGATGAGATTTTTATACACCACTAATAAACTATCAGAAAGAGAAACTAAGAAAACAATCATATTTACTATTGCAACAACAAAAAAAATAAAGTACCTAGGAATAAATTTAACCAAGAACATAAAAGACTTATAAAAGACATATAAAAAAACACACAAAAAGACATATAAAAGAAAAAAAGCTCATTGTCATTAATCATCAGAGAGATGCAAATTAAAACCACAATGAAGTATCTCGCCTCACACCTGCCAGAATAGTAGTCAATTTATTGACTACCATCAATAAATCAACAACAAGTGCTGGCAAGGATGTGGAGAAAGGGAACCCTTGTGCACCATTGGTGGGAATGAAGACTGATGCAGCCACTGTGGAAAATATTATGGAATTTCCTCAAAAAATTAAAAATGGAGCTGCCTCTGACCCAGTGATTCCACTTTTGGGAATATATTCTAAGAATACCGAAACATTAATTTGAAAGAATATATGCATCCTTAGGGTCATTGCAACGTTATTTACAATAGCCTAGATGTGGAAGCAGCCCAACTGTCCATCATTAGATGTGTGGGTAATAAAGTTGTGCTACATTTACACAGCGGAATATTATGCAACCACAAAAACCCCCCAAAACCAAACAAAAAAAACCTCCTTTTGTGACAACTTGGGTGGACCTGAAAAATATTAAACTCAGTGGAATAAGCCAGTCAGAGAAAGACAAATACCATATGATTTCAGTTATGTGTGGAATCTAATGGAAAAATAAGCTGATGAGCAAAATAGAAGCAGAGACATGGATACATGGAACAGATGACAGCTGCCAGAGGGTAGCGGGGAGGGAGGACTGGTGGAAAGAAGGTAAAGTGATTAGCCAAATATCATGTATGCATCACACATAGACACAGACAATAGTGTGGTGATGGCCAGAGAGAAGTGGGGCAGGGGCTGGGTGGAGGTGGGCAAAGGTGGGGAGGATGGGGACATCTGTAATAGTGTGAGCAATAAAAAAAAGAATAAAAAAAAAAAAAAAAGAATCCAATGGCAGAAAATGAAAAAAGAAAAAGAAAAAAGCAATAAAACCAAAATAGATTTTCTGAAAAGAGAGAGAATATTTCATAAGGCAATTTAAAAATTATTTCAAAAGTCAAATTTGTCAATTAAAAATATTTTAAATCCCAACCAAGTGGCACTTCTGTTGCAAATGATGAGCCCGTATTGATATATCATAATCACTCAGTATATAGCTTAGAGAAGGGTTCATTTACTCTTAGTGTTCTATATTCTATGGGTTTGGACAAATGTATAATTACTATGTATCCATTGTTATTGTGCCATGTAGGTATTTCCACTGCCCTAAAAAATTTCTGTGTTCTGCCTATTGATCCTTCCAGCCCTCAAATGCCTAGTTCCTGCTGATCATTTTACTGTCTCCACAGTTTTGCCTTTTCCAGAATATAATATAGTTGGAATCGTATAGCAAGTAGCCATTTCAGATTGAGTTCTTTCACTTAGTAATATTTTGTTAAGGTTCCTCCATGTCTTGTCCTGGCTCCTTTTTCTTTAGTGTTGAATAATATTCCATCATCTGTTTATACCACAGTTTATTTATTCATTCACAGGCTGAAGCACACCTTGGTTGCTTCTAAGTCTGGGCAGTTATAAAGATGCAATAAACATCCGAGTCCAGGTTTTTGTGTGGACATCAGCTTTCAAGTCTTTCGGGTAAATGCTAAGAAGAAATTTGATAATTTTTAAAATATGTTTTTATTGATTTCAGAGAGAGAGAGGGAAGAAAGGAGAGGGAGAGACAGAGAAACATTGATGAGAGGGAAACGTCAATACGCTGCCTCCTGCACACCCTCCACTGGGCACTGGGCCCGGGACCTGGGCATGTGCTGTCAAATGAAATCGAACCTGCAACTTCTTGTTGCATGGGACATACTCAACCAATTGAGCAACACTGGCCAGGGCAAATTTTGATAATTAAAAAAAAAAATTTTGTCTCATGTCTATGGTGTTATATCTAAAACCTCTTTGTCAAGCTCAAGGTCATACAAATTGTGTCCTACATTTTCTTCTGTAAGTTATATAGTTTTATCTTATATTTAGATGCATGATATGCTCTGAGTTTATTTTTCTATAAAGCAAAATTTTTAAATCACTGTTGTTTTTGTTTTGGGCTATGAATACCCAATTATTGCAGCAAAATTTGATGAAAAGAGTGTGCTTTCTCCATTGAATTGCCTTTTCACTATTGTCAAAAATCAGTTGGCTGTATTTGTGTGTTTGCTCTCTCTATTGTGTTTCATAATCTGTCTTTCTAGCATCTTCTACTACTGTGGTAATCTGTATTGATTACCATGGCTTTACAGTAAGTTTTCAATTTGGGTATGGTGTCTTCCAATATTGCTTTTCTTCTTTCAGAATTATTTGTCTATTCTGTTTAGTTTGCCCTTTCTTATAAATTTTAAATCATTTTGTCATTGACAAAAAAAGCAACTTTCAAGGGTTTTTATTGGAATTACACTGAACCTATAGAGCAAATTATAGGTTTATAGATTTGACAGGTTAACAATATTAAAACTTGAAATCTGTACCATGCTATAGTTCTTCATTTTTAAAAGTTTTCTTTGATTTACTTCATCATTGGTGTTTAGGTTCTAGCATGCAGTACTAGCATTTATTTATTTAAAAAAATACATCTAAGCATTTATTTTTGTTGATGCTGTTATATTTGGAATGTTTTTGTTTGTTTGCTGTTTATTAAAACACCAGTTATTCTTTGCTGCTGTGTAGGGATACGATTGATTTTTCTGTATTGATATTATCCTATGACATTGCCAAACACACTTATTAGTTCTGGCATCTTTTAGGTAGATTTGGGGGGATTTTTTACATAGACAACCATGCTGAGAATAGAAAAACTGTCTTCCCCACCTCTATTCAATAAGACTTTTATTTTTGTATCTTGCTTTACCGCACTAACTAGGGCTTCCAAAACAAAGTTGACCAAGGTGGTGAGAGGGGATTTCTTTTGGTTTGTACTGACCTTAGTAGTAAACAATTCAGTTTCTCAGAATTAAGCATGTTGCAAGATGTAGAATGTTCTCATGGCTTCTGTTTTGTAGAAGTCCTGTATTAGGCTAAGGAAGTTTCATTCCATTCCTAGTTTGCCAAGGGTGTTTATTTTATTAAATTTTTTCTCTGCATATATGGGATATTCATATTTTTCTACTTTTGTTTGTCCATATGGTGAATGATACTGTTTACTTTTCAAATATTGAATTAATCTTGCATTCTTGGTATTGAATCCAGTTTGTCATTATGTTTAATCCTTTTATATATTGCTGGATTCAATTTGTTCAGGATTTTCGTGAGTATGTTCATGACTATGGGTCTGTAGTTTTCTTATAAAGTCTTTTTCAGATTTTAGCATTATAGTATTGCTGGTCCCAGAAAGTATGTTTGGAAGTGTTCCCTCTTCTACTTTCTGGAAGGAATTGTGTATAATTGATATTATTTCTTCCCTAAATATTTGGTAGAATTCATCAGTGAAATCACCTGGACCTGGAATTGTCTTCTCTTGTAAGATTTTTAATAATAAATTCAATTTCCTAGTAGGTACAGAACTACTGAGGTTATCTATTTTGTGCAAGTTTTATTGGTCTGTGTCTTTTAAGGAATAATTCGTTCATCTAAGTGGCTGAATTTATGAGCACAGGCTTGAAATATTTCTTTATTTTCCTTCAAATGTCTGTGGGATCCCTCATAATGTCCTCTCTTTCATTCCCAATATTAGTAAATTCTGTTTTCTCTCTTTTTCTTTGCCAGTCAACAGCTTTACCAATTTTATTAACCTTTTCCAACAACTTTGAAAAACCTTTCAGTTCACTGCCTTTTTCTACTGTTTTACTGTTTTCGACCATATTGCCTTTTGCTTCAAGCTTTATTATTACTTTCCTTCTTTTTGTCTGCTTTAAGTCATATTTGCTGTTCATGCTCTATTTTCTTAGGTTGGAAAATTAGATCACTGAAGTGAGGTCATTCTTTTCTCTTTTTTTCCCCCTTTTTAAAAATTAAATTTATTGGGATGGCATTGGTTAATAAGATCATATGGGTTTCAAGTGCACATTTCTATAATACATGATCTGTATATTGCAATTTGTGCCCACCATTCAATGTCAAATTATCTTCTGTTACCATATATTTGGCTCCCTTTACACTTTACTACACCCATACCCCTTCCTTCTGGTAACCCCCATTCTGCTTGTGTCAATGAGTTTCAGTTTTATATCCTACATATGAGTGAAATCATATGGTTCATAGTTTTTTCTGACTGACTTATTTTGCTCAGCAACATATTTTCAAGGTTCATCCATGTTGTTGCAAATGGCAGTATTACATCTTTTTCTATGGGCAAGTAATATTCCATTGTACCACATCTTTACCCAGTCCTCTATCGAAAGACACTTTGGTTGTCTCCATATCTTGGCCACTGTGAATAATGCTGCAATGAGTCTAGGGGTGCATGTATCTTTGTGAATACATGTTTTCGAATTTTTTAGGTAGATACCCAGCAGAGGGATTGCTGGGTCATATGGTAACTCTATTCAGAATTTTTTGAGGAACTGGCACACTGTTTTCAATAAAGGTTGTACCAGTTTACATTCCCACCTGCAACGAATGAGGGCTCCCCTTGCTCCACAACCTCTTCAACACTTGCTATTGCCTGTCTTTTGATAATAGCCATTCTAACAGGCGTGAGGTAGTATCTCATTGTAGTTTTAATTTGCATTTGCCTAATGGCTAGTGAATTTGAGAATCTTTTCATATATTTGTTTGCCGTTTGTATATCTTGGGAGAGGGGTCTGTTCAAGTTCTCTGCCCATTTTTTAATTGAATTGTTTGTTTGGTGCTGAGCTGTATGTATTCTTTATATATTTCGGATATTAACCCCTTGTCAAACTGTTGTTTGCAAATATTGTCTCCCATTTGGTTGGTTGCTTTTTTATTTTGTTGGTGGTTTCTTTTGCTGTGCAGAAGCTTTTTAGTTTGATATAGTCCAATTCATTTATTTTTGCCTTTATTCCCCTTGCCTGTGGGGTCAAATTCATGAAATGTTCTCTATGACCATGGTCCATAAGTTTAGTACCTATCTTTTCTTCATTTATTGTTTCAGAAATCATTCTTTTCTAATAATATAAGCATTTTGTGTTATAAACTTCCTCCTAAGCAATGAGCTGTATCCCACACAATTTGATCTGTTGTATTTTAAATTTTATTCATTTCAAAATAATTTTAAATTCTAGTCAAAAGTTCTTTTTTGACCCATGGTTTATTGAGAAATGTTTTTTAATTACTAAATATTGGGAAATTTTTCTAGATATTTTGCTATTGATTTCTAGTTTAATAAATTATGTTCCAAGAACATATAATTTCTTTAAATTTGTTAAAGTTTCTATTATGTCCCACAATAGGCTCTATCTTGATAAATATTTTTGAAAAGTATGTGTATTTTGATATTGTTCAGTGACATGTTCTGTAAATATTGACTAGGATAATTTGGTTGATAGTGCTATTTAGGACATGTTTATACTGATTTTCTTCCTGTTTGTTCTATCAATGTGAAAGAGAAATATTGATGAGTCCTCATATTACTGTGGATTGTCTCTCTTTTCAGCTATGTACTTTTTTCTGCTTCACGTAAGTCCATAAATATTTAAAATTATATCCTCTTGGAGAATTGACCTCTCTATCATTATATAGTATCCTTCTTTATGTCTGCTAATATTCCTTGTTTTGACGTTTACATTGTTTGATATTAATATATCCCTGCTTTATTTTAATTTGCTTGCATGATATAGCTTTATCCATCCTTTTACTTTTAATCTTCTCTTTCACTGTTTTATTTTAAAGTTATTATCTTTACTAATATAGTACCATGTTTCTATTTAAAGTGGGTTTATTATAGACAACCTATAAATTTAGGTTTGCATCATTTGTATATCTCTATTTAAAACAGAGAATGATTTGGCATTCTCTGTTCTTTAAATTGTATGTTTATAACATTAATATTTAAGTGAGTATTTGTGTTTTAAATTTGTGCTTTGTTTTTCTTTTTTCAGCATTCTCTTGTGTTGGTATTTTTATGATTCCAGCTTATCTCATTTATTGACTTATTTATATATTTAAAAACACTGGAGATAGTTTCTTTGATATATATATCTTCCAAATAACATTATCCCTCTTCATGTTTAATTTAAAGGCTTGGCAACTATATATCTCTCCAATCCTGTGTGATAATGATGCCATGTAAATGTATTTTGCATATGCTATTAAGACACAATACATTATTTCCATATTTGTTTTATGGTAATACATACTTATATTTTAGAACATTTTTTAGATAAATGATATTAATTTATTTCCCCTTTATTTATACCATGTCTAATCCTATGTACTCCTTGGATAGATGCAAGTTTGTTTGATAGTATGTTTCTTCTGCCTGAAAATCTTCTTTTAGAATTGATTTTTATAGATATGAAGCAATATAGGTCTTCAGCTGTTTTTGTTAGTTTAAAAAAAGTATATATATAAATACATATGTAACCATATATAAATACAAATATAACTTTATATATATATATGTTCTAATAATTACCTTGTCTTTTTACTATTTTTTCTTGCCTTTTTATTCTCCTCTTTTGTTGAAAACTAACATTTCTCAAAGACAGTAATTATTGAGGTAAATATGTTCTTTACTTAGAGAAACTGCTGCTAGGCCTTCAGTGTATTAAGTGATTCTAGTGGAGAGTTGGGATGATTTGAAGATTTCTTGGTATGGCCATACTCATTCACACATATACAGGTATCACACAGGGTTTTTGTTTTGTTTTTTTAAATATATCTTTTATTGATTTCAGAGAGAGGAAGGGAGAGGGAGATAGAAACATTAATGATGAGAGAGTCACTGACTGGCTGCCTCCTGCAAGCCCCCAACTGGGGATCGAGCCCGCAACCAGGGCATGTTCCCCGACTGGGAATCGAACCAAGATCTCCTGGATCCTAGGCCAACGCTCAACCACTGATTCACACCCGGCCGGGCTCACACAGGGGTTTTTGTTTGTTTGTTTTTTAATATATTTTTTATTGATTTTAGAAAGAGAGGACGAGGGAAAGAGAGAAACATTGGTGTGACAGAGAAACATCAATCAGTTGCCTCCTATATGCACACTAACTGGGGATCAAACCCAAAACCTGGACATGTGCCCTGACCAGGAATCTAACTGGAGACCTTTCAGTGCGTGGGACAATGCTCAACCAACAGAGCCATGCTGGCCAGGGCTCCCACAGATTTTAAATCCCTCCAATGTTACCTGGTTTTTAGTTAAATAGGCTGTCAGAGCACTTGTCGATAACTGGTTTCCCACATTGGTTTTGGAGCTTTACTTTGCACCCTGCTAAGGAATAGTATCTCTTGCTCACCTCCCAACTGTATCCCAATGTTACTTATGTGATACTTGTTATCTTATGGGTGAGAAGGAAAGCTGTTCTCTCATGTTCTGATTAAGCCAGCCTTAGGATGGCGTTATGTCCTTGGGTCTCAGTAGTATGGTTTTTACAACCCTTATTTTTCCTTCAACTCAAGAGACAGGAATGTGTGCATCCCTGGTCATCCTTGAAGGTAATATTTTCTGTGTTGTTTTTTTCTGGCTCCCTCACCAACTGGAATGGTTTTCTACCAGTACCCTAAGGTGACACTTTTATTGCTTCCCTGGCAGATGAAGGCTTTTATTCTGTAGGGGAAATGTATCTGGATGGAGTTTCAGCAGTGATGTCTGTAAACCACTTCTAGTCCCCACCATGGCCAACCTAACACCTCAATAAAAGCTTTCTCAGGATTCTCAGTGATATTTCATATGAGGGTGTGATGGCATTTGTGGAGGCAAAAGCTGAAAGGGAGAGTGTGAACTCTTTTGAATCTTCCCCCAGTGGCTTCGCTTTCCTATTAGCCTGAACTCAATCTTTAGCAATTAATCAAAAAAGTTTAGCTGTATCTTTTTGTAGACTTACATGACATCTGGTGGTGTTTGTTTTAGGTAAGCAAATGTTCAGGTCCTATTTCTCCCTGCCAGTGCCTGTCTCTTCCCAGATTTTTGGTTACATATTTGCTCTGTGACTTAAACAAGTTAATTAATTAATTTTTAGGTGCTAGTTTTTCCATCTTGTAAATACAGGGGTGGGCAAATGTAGGTTTACACTTTGTGAGTAGACAAAGCACAACTTTATTCTTGCACTATTATTTATTAATGATTGTATTATTTTCCATGCAAACAACTATACACCTACTTTTGCCCACCCTATATTAGAGTAATACTGTTGCTCACCTGAAACAGGTCTTTGGCCCCTGCTTTTGTGATCTTGTTCACTGTCTTAAACCCTCCAGGTTATAGCTTCAAGTCCTTTTCTTAAAATAATGGGTGTCAGATGACCTCTAAGAGACTGTCTAACACTAATATTTTGAATATAGGGCATTCCCAAACTCTTTAAGGATTTGTTGTTAATAACCAGTCACTTTTTTCCCTTTAACATGAGACAAGTTACATGTGGTGTGCATGCCCATATTTCTTTTTGATGCACACAACAATACACAGCCACATACATGTGCAGTCATTGGAATCAGGATTTCAATTGTGAGCCAAGATAAAAGGCATGCTAGGGCCATCTGTCATCTGTAAAATGTAATATAAGAAAATACATGCAGTCATATTTACTGAATAAATGTGTTCTAGTACTTAATCAGATGCATAATGTAAACAACAAATTTTTGGAAGATTAAGTTACTCTTTTTTAACTTACCTAAAATTTCCAAAAGCAATTACAATTTGTGACTTTTTTAGTAACCCCTATCTTTTGCAGAAAGGACTGAATAGATTCAATTAGTCCTGCAAGTATATTAAGACTTTATATCGCTATTAAATCTTTTAAGAAACAGAAAACATATTTAGGAGAAAAATATTTCAAACCTATTGGTCACTTAGTCAGTCTTCAAATACATACACTATGTTGAAAATTTTGTTTTATCCTCTATGTTTGTAAACTGTTACAACATTTACACTCCAAGTGATAATGCAACATATAAAGGGAAACAAGAAATAGATTAAGATTCTAAACTTAAAAGTTTATATATTTCCCACTATTTTTATTTATTAATATGTTATAACTTGGACATTTTACCTTTGAAAATATTCAGATGAAGAAAATTGAAGACCGATTTTAAAATTAGAAAATATGAGTGCCATGCAAATTTGATTATTTTATTTTCTATTTTAAGTCATATTTTTCTCTGGAAGTATTTTTTGTGTGGTTTGATTAGTGTTTCCTTAAAAGCTAACAAATAACATTAAAGTATATGTAAGGGATATTAAAATTTTTTGTAAAAACTTAAAAATGATGCTTGTAAGTATTTGGTTTTAATTGGCTAAGCCAATTTTCTTTTTATTTTTTAGAATGTGTTTTAATATCCATATGGAAAATACTAACTTTAAATCTCACAACCACATCTAATTCATGTTATCATTGTGGGTCTATAATTTAATAATAAACATAATTTATTAATTATATAACCTTTCTCTCTGTATTAGCTGTGAAGCAGTTTTACTAGGGTGTAGTGACAAATTTCTTGTGTGAAATAAATATTGCACAAGACAAGTTTTCAGCATTTAAAGAGCTTCCAAATAATAGTGTACAACTTCCAAGTAATGGTGGTTTTGACAACTTGAAACAGAAACACAGAAAGCCATGGACTTAGTTTGAATAATGATTTTGGTTAAGATGGCAGAGTAGGAAAACACTGTGCTCACCTCCTCCAACCACCACATCAAAATTACAATTAAATTATAGAACAACCATCAAGAAACACCTGAAGACTAGCTGAACAGAAGTCCTATAGCTAAGGCTAGAAAGAAGCAGCTAGGACAAGACTGCTGGGAAGGGTGGAGACATGGAACAGAAGATCCTACAGCTACAGTGTGCACAGGTTGGCAATTAAGAATCAGGAAGGAGATCTTAACTGTGGAGGTCCCCCTTGAGGAGTGAAATATGTAGCTCAACACCAGGCTCTCAGCCTGGGACACTAGCTGGGAAGAGGAGTTCCCCTAACAACTTGCTGTGAAAAGTAGAGGGGATTGCAACTTAGTGAGACAGAGGGCTTCTGGATACCCAAGGAGTTTCTTTTGAGGAGCCTGAATATGGGTTAGCTGGCTCACAGAATCACTCTTTCTGAGCTTCAGCACTGTGGACTTTCCTAAAATCACGCAAAGCTTCACAAATCTCAAACAAGCAGTGCTGGACCTTGGTGTGAACTGTACCTCTTGCCAAACAGCCTCAAGTCTGGCACAAGTGATGGCTAGTCTGTAACTTTCATCAGATGGCCCAAAGCCTGTCATAAACTATGGCCATTGTTGGCTTGAAACATAGCTCCAACTAAGCAGCCACAAACCCAGCACGAGTAGCAACTGTCCTCAGCTCACATAGTGGTGCTCAATAGCACTAGTGGTCTCAATAAATTTAAGAAGGTTGATATCATATCAAGTATTTTTTCTGAGCATAGTTGTATGAAACTAGAAATCAATTACAATAAAAAAACTGAAAAACATCCAAACTCATGGAGGCTAAATAAAATTCTACTAAACAATGAATGGTTCAACAATGAGAACAAGGAAAAAATCAAAAACTATCTTGAGACAATTTAAAGTAAAACACGACAACCCCAAAATCTTTGGGACACAGCCAAAGCAGTTCTAACAGGGAAATTTATATCAATACAGGCCTACCATAAAAAACATACAAAAAATCTCAAATAATCTAAACTTATACCTAAAGTAACTAAGATAATAAGAACAAAGCTCAAAGTAAGTAGAAGGAAGGAAAAAGATTAGAGTGGAAATAAATGAAATAAAGTCTAAAAAAATTAGAAAAGATCAATGAAGAATACTTTTCCAAGAGCTTGTTCTTGGATAAGATAAATATAATTTATAAAGCTTTAGCCACACCTATCCAAAAAAGAAAAAAAAAAAGAGGCCCAAATATTAAAACTGAAATGAGAGAGAACTGACACCAGAGAAATATGAGACATTATATGAAAATACTATGAATATATATGCAACAAATTGGATAATCTGGAAGAAATGGATAAATTTTTAGAAACATACAATCTTCCAAACTGAATCAGGAAGAAATAGAAAACCTGAACAGACCAATAGCTACTAATGAAAGCAAATCAATAATCAAAAAACTTCCAATAAACAAAAGTCCTGATCTAGATGACTTTACATGTGAATTTTATCAAACATTAAAAGAAGAATAAATAGCCTCCTTTCTTAAACTATTCTAAAATTTTAGAGAAGGAAGACTCCCAATCTCATTCAACAGGGCACCATTACCCTTACACCAAAACCAGAGAAAGACACTACAAAAAAAAAAAAAAAAAAAAAAATATATATATATATATATATATATATATATAGAGAGAGAGAGAGAGAGAGAGAGAGAGATCCCTGATGAGCATAGATTTAATAATCATTAACAAAATATTAACAAACCAAATTCAGCAGCTCATTAAAAAGATCAAACCCCATGAGCAAGTAGAATTTATTCCAAGGATGCAAGGCTTATTTAATATCCACAAATCAAAGTGATACACCACATAAAATAAAGCATAAAAATCAAATGATCACATCAATAGTATTAAAAAAATTGACAAAATTCAATATCCCTTTATGGTAAAAACTCTCAGAAAATTGGGACTAGAGGGAATATATTTCAACATAATAAGGGCCATATATGACAAAACCACAGGTAACATACTCAATGTTGAAAAGCTGAAAGGTTTTTTCTTAAGATCAGAAACAAGGTAAGGATGTCCACTTTCACCATTTTTATTCAACATATCATTTAAAGTCCTAGCCATAGTAATCAGACAAGAAAAATAAATAAAAGGAACCCACATGAGAAAGGAAGAGGTAAAACTGTCAATATTTGCAGATGACATGGTACTATATATAAAGAACCTTAAAGATTCTACTAAAGAACCATTAGAACTAATAAATGAATTCAGCAAAGTAGCAGGATACAAAATTAATATTCATAAATTGGTTGTATTTTTAGACACAAATAAAGAATTATTAGAGAAGGAAATTAAAAAACAATCCTATTTACAATTTCATAAAAAAATATCCAGTAATAAATTTAATCAAGAAGGTAAAAGACCTATACTTGGAAAACTGTAAGACACTAAAGAAAGAAATTGAAGAAGATACAAATAAATGGAAGAATATACCATGCTCATGGATAGGAAGAATTAACATAATTAAAATGTCCATAATATCTAAAGCAATCTATAGATTCAGTGCAATCTTTGCAAAATACCAGTGGCATTTTTCACAAAACTAAGATAAATAATCCTAAAATTTATATGGAACCATAAAACACTCTGAATAGCCAAAATAATCTTGAGAAATAAGAACCAAGTTGGACATTTCATGCTACCAGATATCAAACTATACTATAAGGTTATAAAAATCAAAGCAGCATGTGGTTTTTTTTTTTTTTTTTTTTTTTTAATACTAATTCAAAACCATATATTCACCCCTCTGTTCATTGCAGCATTATTTACAATAACCAAGATATGGAAGCAATTTACATGCCCAAACAGAACATGAATGGATAAAGAAGAGGTGATATATACATACAATGGATTACTACACAGCCATAAAAAAGGATGAAATCTTGCCATTTGTGACAACATGGAAAGCCTAGAGGGTATTATGCTAAGTGCAATAAGGTTCACAGAAAAAGACAAACACCATAAGATTACACTTTTCTGTGGGATCTAGAAACCAAAATGAATGAAGAAACAAAGCAGAACAAACTCATAGATATAGAGAACAAACTAATGCTTTGCAATCGGGGAGGACTAGGGATGATGGGTGAAAAATGTGAAGAGATTAAGAAATACAAGTTCCCAGTTATAAAAAATAGTCAAGAAGATGTAAAGCACAGCATAGAAAATAAATACAGTTAATAATATTGTAATAACTATGTATGGTGTCAGATGGGTACTAGACATCATGGTGACCACTTCTTAAGTTATATAAATGTCTAATCACTATGTTGCACGCCAACAACTAATATAATATTATATATCAACTGTAATTAAAAAATAAAAATAAAAATTACATAAGACAAGTTTTCAGCCCTCAAAGAGCTTTCAAATTATAGTGTATTATTTCCAAGTAATGGTGGTTTTGACAACTTGAAACAGAAACACAAAAAGCCATAGTCTTAGCTGGAATTCTAACTCTATCACTTAATTGTGAGTAAAATATTTTAATATTTAAGATATACAAAATAAATAACTTTATGTGGTGAGCAGAACTTACTAGGTAGTAAGAAAACTTCAAAAGAAGGTTTGGGTATTATTAGTCCTAGGTCTGAATTTTGGTTCTACTCTTTGACAGTTTGTAGGAACATGGACAACACTTTTTTCTCACTGATATTATGAAGATCCAAACAGTACCCACCAGTATTTTATAGAGTTAGTGTTAACTTAAGATTAGGTAATATATTTAAGGAATTTAATACTGTGGCTAACACTTGTTAAATTTCGAATCTGTGTTAGTTATCTTTATTTAATCATCAACAATAATATTATAGAACTGTAAACTGCTTGATACTTGTAGAAAGCACTTTCAAGTGCCTGCTTTTACCACATACTTCTATAAAATACAGAGGAAAACTTGTCTTATCCACATAGTATGTAAAAGGAAACAGAAAAATATTAACTGTATTCACTACCTGGCTAATTAAACAAGTGAAGGATGATTTAATTCTAGACTAAGCCTTCTTGATTCTTCCAACATTGCCTTCCCTTCTCATCCATCTTCTGATTCTCATGAGATCCAAGGAACCAAAATACCAGACAGTGTTGTATGAGGGGTACTAGGCAAATTTGCCCCAAAGTTAATCTTGTATTATGATTCTCTGTCCCCAGCCGACTCATACCCCTACCCCCAATCCCAACGTAAACTTTCATGTGGTTGCTATGATTTTTGGTACTCTATGTGAAATTCTAGTTAATTATTTCTTGGGAAACATTTTTTTAAAAAACAAAAACTTTCTGCTTATAATGGTATGCAATTACCAGAATTTAATTCTACTGTACTTTACTTTCTTCATCTGTAAAAAATGAACTATCTATGTATTTTATTAAGTAAACAAATATATGCAATTGACATAATATATGTGTGTGTACTCACATTAGAAATGGCAGACATCACTTCAAATGTCTACACAGTCATCAATGGGTTATACTATGCACCATTATGTCTCCTACTCACAGGTAGAAAGCTACATGGAAATAAAAATGGTTTAATGTTTGTGCTCAAAAATTAAAGATGAATCTGTAAAAATAGACCAATATGCTGAAAATGACTAACATGGTTTTCATAGATTTGCTTTTAATTATGTTTATTTATTTTTTGTTACATTTTATGAGTATTGATGTGTATTCCGAAACTTTTTAAAACAGATGTTGACTTCTCCAACTGTTAAAAAAAAACAGCCATTTAAAAAGTGTACGGAAATACTTTTGTTGCTCATCTGTGTGAAATCACCATAAATGTTGTCAACTGAATGCAATATAAGTTTTTAATTAGGATTTTAAAATGATTTTTAAAATTTATTTTTACAGAGAGAGGAAGGGAGAGGGAAAGAAAGAACATCAATCAACTACTTCTTGCATGATCCCCACTGAGGGTGAAGCCTGCAACCCAGGCATGTGCCCTGACCAGAAATTGAACCAGCAAACTTTCAGTGCACAGGATGATGCCCAACCCACTGAGCCATGCTAGCCAGGGCTAGTGAGCTTTTTATTCAAAACAAGCTGCTTGAAAGGCTATCTAGATATATATTCTAAATATTAATCAAGCTTCTACATGTCAGGAAATTAAGAACTACATGGCAGGTAAAGAAAAAATAAACCATGGATCTACCCTTCATTATAAAAAGGACATTAACTTCTTGAATACTTATTACATTAGAATACTTTAAACTGGAATATTCTTCAGTGATAAGCTACTTTATACTATATAATTCAGGATGCTGAATCCCAGAAAAATAAGTGATGCATCCAAAGTTATAAACCAGAAATTGAATCGATTTTCTAAAAGCCTTGTTTTGCTGATAATTATGATTTGCAAGTGTCATGACATACAGAAAATAAAGATTTTACTTTTTTTCTTCTTTTTCCTTTAGGTTACACAAAAGAAATTATGTGGACACATAATGCATTTTGTTTAATCTTTCACTGTAATTGGTTCACTTGAGGGTTTACATAAAGTTAATCAGGAAGTTAATCTAACTGAATGGCTACCTCCACTGCTGCCAATTCTAGCAAAACTATGCAAACTTTGATGCAAATTTTTAAAAAATCATACAGTCTGTTTTCTTTGGAAAGAGCTTTCTTCATTTTCTACTTTCTAAACTATTTTTAATTGATTTAACTTTGAATCTTCCGTTACTTAAGAATATCCTCAAAACAAAATAAAATCAGAGCAAAAGTAAAAGCTTTCAAATGAAAATATTTGTAACATAGCAAGATAGTTTCAAACTCAAATAATTATGGGCTGTTCATCAGACAAGTCCTTAAAATCCCTCTTTAGACAACACAGACTATAACCACACCTATGGGCTCAGTTTTCAAAAAGAAAATATCACACTGAGCACTTCTGAAAGGAACTTCATAAGTGGGTTAATCTACCTAACCTAAAAACAAATCTTAGGAAATGAAATTAAAGAGTGTGAAAAACATTTTTAAACTTCACTCCTTACACCCAAAAATGACAAATTGTGGCACTATGATTGGAAAAAGCACACCAGCTAATTTGATGTCCTGCATATTAAACAAACAATGAAAAAGTTTGGCATAGAAATGAAGCAATTACAGATACTTGTAACTTTCCAAACTCTAAAGTTTGACCCAATTTTTCTCTCCCTATTCGAGACTTTCTTTCAGAAAGCTGCCTAGAAGTTGAGGGAGATTATTCAACTATTCCTCATACAGCAACAAGGACTATCATTACTCAATTTTTTTTCCAAAATAGAGAAAAAAATAATCTTTTTCCCTGTATGAATTGTCCATATAACAACTTTTTACATCAATGTGTGATTCTCTAACTAGAAATTTCTCTTAAACCATCACCTTCTGTTTGCACATCATTAGAATTTATTTAAATTAATTTATAAATGTTAGGTTACAAAGGTTAAACTTTATTTTGCAAGGAAAGGGAGGCATTAGAGAGATTTTCAGCTGACAAAATCTTCCCAATTTCAATTTAAAAATCATTGCGTCAATGTGAAGAATGGCTTGTAACACAATGAGGTTGGAGGGAAAAGATCAGTTAGAATGATCATTGCTAGTCTAAGAGAGATTTGACATGCTCTTGAGCTAAGACAGTGGAAATGGGAATGGAGAAACAAAATGTGTCCTAAAGCTGGGATCCCTCCTACTTTAGTGAGCATCAGATTCAGAGATTTTTATGTTGGGATAGAGCCTGAGAAAATGCATTTCAAACAAGTTCCCAAGTGATAGTAATGTTGCTGGTCCAGAACCACACTTTAAAAATAAAGCCTTTTTCCTCAAAGTGTGGCTTTTGGACCAGTAACACTGGCACCCCCTGAAACTTTTTAGAAATTAAGACCTTCAGGCCTTACCATACTCCTCAGGTTCCTATAAAGATTAAAGTTTGAGATGTGATGCACTGGTCTAAAGTAAAGAACAGGATCAATAGAGTTTGGAAATAAGAGAATTTTTAGCGTGACTGGAGTTACTGCCTGCAGAATTAGGTAGATAGAAGTAATGGTGCTTATTAAGCTCCTCCTAATCATGGGTGGAGAGTGCAACTGCTAGTAATCAACAAAATTTTCACAAACCCCAAATCCAATTTATATGTAAGTATGTATGTATGTATGTATATTTTATATATACATAAATATATGCAAGCTTATATAATACACACTGATACATAAGAATAGCACAAGATGTGTATGCAAGTAATGAGACACCTCTTCTGAAAACTGAGAATGAGAACCAGGCTTGCTCTATCAAGTCCTTTGTTCTACAAACCAGAAAAGACTTCAATTCCTGGCTCTGACTCTGGATTTATGTCCAAATACGGTGCTTCCATCAATTCTGGTAGGGGGTCAAGTTTTAAGCCACATAGCTAAACTATTCTCTTGTGTTAACATAAACAGAAAGTAACTGGACCCATTCTTTAAATGAGAAAATGGCTTATTAACTTAACAAAGAAGATAAAACACAATATTAAGGCAGGGTTGCTCCTCTCATCTGTAAATGTGTTGCTCTTAGAACTTTGTCTCTTGGGAAAAGACGAAATCTCTGCCAACTTATCTGTCTTTGAGAACAGGGCTCAGTAAATGATGTCAAGAACCAAGAACTCTAGTCAGAAGCATTTTAAAAAGCTGGTTGGCCAAACATATGCTCCACCTACTGGTGGGTTATGACAGGCTCCGAGTAAACAGTCCACATCCAAATCCTCGTCCCCTGCTAAGGGGCTCTGAGACCTTTGGGGATTGACTTCATCTCTCTAAATCTAAGGCTCCTCATGTTAATCTTAACACATGGTTTACATGGGAATTAAATGATATAATGGCTAAGAAAGCACAGTGCCTGAAAGTTAATAATTTCTCAGTATTTTAAGGTATTTCCTGCCTTATCTTACCCTTTGGCCGCAATAATGAATAAATATGCCATATTTTCTTGGCTATTGCAGAAAATCTAGACTGCATCAGAAGCAGGCCAAATTGTGAGCACTATGGAAAAAACAACACTTAACCACTGGGCTGTGTACTGATATGCCAGGAACTCTTATTTCACTGATGTGCTACTTCATTGCGATCAAAACATCTAAAGTCTAAAGTAGGTTTACTACAAGTGAATCTGCATGCCTTTAGAGTGGTGATCATATGACAAACCACTGAAATATGCGTTATAACACAATTGCTGCTATTTATCAATAAAGGACAACAACTTTGTGGGACATCAACTGCCATAAAACACATATCGAGTGCTGTTCTGCAATATCAAAACTTTGCTCCAGCAATATTCAAGAAAGCACTGTCAGGAAAGAAAAAGTTCTCCCAAATGCTGGCATAGTAAAGGAGTTGACCCAACAATTATTTTGATATTCAGTGTATTTAAACGAATGAAAGAGCAGTAATACAATGATATATTTTAATTTTTGTAGATTGTTGTGTTATGAACATTTAAATTATTTAACTGGAAAATCAAGTATCTGAACGTTTTTAAAGGAAAAATAGAGAAAGGGAGGAAGGAGACTGAGACCTTGTTTAAAGTGCCTCTTTATTGAAGAAGAAACAACAGAAGTGAGAGGAGCAGGTAGCAGAGTTGCAGAGACTCCAGTTACAGACTAATTGACTTTGGGGTGCAGAGATCTCAGCTTTCCTTGTCCACACCCAGAATGCTGTCTTCTCCTTCCTGACTTGAATAAGAGGTTTGATTTCATCTGGTACCCTAATACTAAGAGGCCTCCTGCCTCAGCAAGATTAGGGAGGGTGGAGAAAATTAGAGAGGCAAGACTATGCCAGTGTAAATATCCACAGAGAGGACATGCACTCTTTCACCCACACAGGGAGTTAGGTGAAGTTGCTAAGAAATGTACCATGAAATGATATGGTGGCGAAGGAATAGTGTTCTTTTGCCATTACATCTCTGGAAATAATTTATCTTGACATATCCCCTGAGGTGTGGTTCTCTTACTGTGTCAGAGGAAAATACAGGTACAGGGAGTATACATGAGAGTATAAATGCCCATTAGAGCCAAGGGGTCCAACATTACCTCAGGTTTCTGTTTGCCCCATAAGGTACTTACATTTTCTTCCTCCCAATAAAAATAAATTACCTTTCTAGACTGTTGAGCCAGACTCTGCAATTCTCTCCCGACTCATCAAATTAAAACTGTTAGGAAAGAGCAGAGAAGTGTATGGACTAAATGTGTGATGAATTCTCGTGTGTCTGCATTCTGTTCCCAGCCCATTCATATACTCACGAACCTTCTGTCTGTCTCCATGACTAAGGTTAGAAAGTCCTCGGATCTTGTCACAGGCTTGGGTATTAGTAAACTCAATCAGAGTATCAGGCGTTCAATAAATTTCAGCATATGAAAACTGAAATATCAGTTTACCAAAGAATTAACTTTAAAAAGTCAACTTGTGAGAATAAAAAACCTGTGGATTCTCATATCTCTTTCAGGGAGATAAAATTCTCAAGCAATTTTGTCAAGCATGTTAGAAAATAAAAGCAGAAAGTTTTAGGAGCTTGTCCTTAGAATACCTAAGTGAAAAAAAAAAAAAAAAATCAAAACATTTCAAACCATTTAAGTTGTAGGAGGTGTGTTTTCTTTTTTTAATTCTAATCTCTGGCATCACAATTTTTTTCCACACTATAATAAGAAAGGATGATATGTATAATTTTAGATAAAAGGTCTGTGAAGTCCACTCTTGAACCGCAAAATACATATATATTCTAAAGGAGTCTTTAATTTCTCAAAATCTTTCATTTTCTTTGTCCACTATGGTGAAGGGAAAAGCCAAGTAAATTCTCTTTCCTCCTCTCTGAAGTGACTTTCCACCGCCAACCACAAGTTGGAAAGGATTACATATGTTTGTAGCTCTTAAAACCACACAGATTTTTGCCCTTCAAATAAGAGCAAACTGGATGTTTACTGGTTGGCGATGTGATTCCTCGGGATTTAGTGCATACCGTCAAACACTTCATCCCTCTCTAGGCTGTGTGGAGTTCACATTAGATAAATGGAAGTTGCTTAGGCACATTTTATTTTATTGCTTAGGCAACTGTTCTCTATGTACACTTTTTAAAAAGTTGGGACTATTTTTGTCAACAAAATGCAATTTTAATTTGTACTCTGATTTTTCAATGTCTTTTAAGCACCTTTCTGCAAATATTTGGTTTCTATGGATGCTTGTCCTCAGTGTTTCCAAGTTTCATTGCCAAAGATGAATGAATCAGAAATTCGCTGAGTATATTAGCCAAATGGAATGGTGCATTTTGTCCTAATTTTTGACATGCCAGGACACATTTATTTGCACAACCCCAAAGCATGGCAGCGTGCCTCACAACAAATTGGGCTCCAGAAAATTCAATACTGTCTGGCAATATGGAAAAAAATATTTCAATACCAAATTTTGCTTTAAATATAGTTGTATGGAAAATAGGTTCATAAAACTACTTCAGGATGTGAACAAATCTGTTGAAGTGATTGGGAAGCAGAAGATGAATCCCTGGCAAACAGGAAGCTGTAAAGTGTTTCTGCTTGAACAGAGCAAAGGGTAAAATTGAGTAATGGGACAAGTAATAAAACTATAGAGAGACTTTAAAGAAAAGTCCAGATTTTGCACTTCTACAGTCAATTACAGAATCTATTTCACATTTAATTAAATCGGAAAAGAATATATAAACTAGTACAGGAACTTTAGAGAATAACTAAAAGTGATTTTAAAATTTATGGATTGTAGATATATGACAAAGAATTAAGAAAATGTAAGATAATTTTTTTTTTAGTAGTAAATGAATTGAGGTGGCCAATATGGGAAGAAAAGATGCAGGTATAATGTCTCTCTACCAAGTTTCATGGTCCCATGAAAGAAAAATATAATTATATCAGAGAAGAAGGAAATTTAAACTTGAGGATAAAAGTAAAGGAGGGTTTCTATATAAAACATCAGTAATGCTGTCTTCTCTTATAGGGTGAGAACTCTGAGACCCTTAATACCAGTCAGTATACAAAGAACAGACTGTTAACCAAATTCACCACAGGACTTGTTTTTATAAATGTATGGAAGTCCAAGGTAGAAGAATGTAAAAATAAAACTTATTCACAATAAGTTAATTCTTATAAAATAAAGTATATGGGTTATAAAAATGACTTATACTTATTGAGCAATTATTATTGCTAGGCACTTATGTGAGCTTCAAAACAATTACATATGGCAAGCACAAGTATAGGCCTAGTTTACAAAAATAACTGAGGCCAGAACTGATTAAGTGTCTGAGTTACAGAGTGAATGACATCTCAACTGATTGCCTGTCCTTGAAACCACCATGTAATACCACCCCTGTTCAAACTACTTGTGGTACTAGGTAGGATTAAGTCATCATTTTCATAGGAAAATCTCATCTTTTCCCCCTGATTGGTCTTAAAATATTTAAATATGAGTGTCATGAATATAGATCAAAATAAAAATTATTGCAAGTATCTTACTTTGAAAAACTTGAAAAAAAAGTTTTCTTTTTCTTGGCATTGTTAATGCATTGAAAAGAATTTGATCACTATTGAATTTTTATAGTACTTTGCAATATATGTTTAGCCTTATCTTTTAATATCAGGTCTGTGAATTTCTTTTCCTAGAATTGCCTCTATAAAAGACTTTTTTCTCAACTTGATATAAAATGACAACAGAACTTTAAACTCTTTATTCAGTACTTCTAAGCAGATAAAGTGATTGAGAGATAATAAGAAACTGATTTATAAGGAAAGGGAGTAGAGAGAAATAAAAATAAATTTAGGGATAGCTGGGAAGAAAAGTCAATAGTCCCTGAGATCAATTGGTTGTAGAAATATGAGGGTCAACATGAAGCTGATGGTGACCTTGGCCTCTCTTGCTTAGATGTCGGGTGTGGGAAAAGATGGCACTAATAGACATAGTAGGATTTGAGCCATTTGTAATTTTGACTTAATTTTTATTCCTAAATAGCTTACACAATAACCACATGTTCATTTTCCCCCTGTGAGTTCTCGGGAGTACATGATACTGCTGAAAATTTCACCTTTCAAAGCTTTTCCTCCTCAGTTTTCATGGAATCATCTCCTACCGAACTTCCTCCTTCTCTCTGATTTGTCTGTGTTCTGTTCTTCCTCTGTCAAACTCCATAAATGTTTGCTTCCCCCAGAATTCCAGCCGTACATATATGGTCCTTTTTAAACTGGCTTTGCAATGCCCCCCAGGGTCATGGTCTCCCTCTGGCGTATTAATCCAACCTCACCCATTAAAACTCCCCTCTCTCTCTCTCACCTGCATGATTCCTGTACTCTGGGGATTGTTTCAGTAATTCTGTTTTTGTTTTTTTCTGTTCTGTTTTTCCATTATCCAATGTAGTGTACTCCCACTTCCTGAGTATTGACATATATTGTTGCTTCTCTGTCACACATTTCTATTCTCTTTTCTTTTTTAAAAAATTTATCTTTATTGTTGAGGGTATTACAGATATGCCCCATTTTTCCCCCACTGCTCCCTCTACCCATTTCCTGTCCCACCCCAGGCCTTCCCCACTCTATTGTCTGTGTCCATGGGTTATGCATACATGTATATATATTCTTTAGTTAATCTCTTTGTATCCCTTTCCAACCCCCCCCCCCCCCCCCGCCACACTGGGATCTGTTATTCTGTTCCATGCATCCATAACTCTGGACCTTTTTTGTTCATCAGTTTATTTTGTTCATTAGACTGCACATATAAGTGAGATCATGTGATATTTGTTTTTCTCTAACTGTCTTATTTTGCTTAACACAATCCTCTCCAGGTCCATCCATGCCGTCCCAAAGGGTAAGAGATCCTTCTTTCTTACAGCTGCATAGTATTCCATGGTGTAAATGTCCCACAGCTTTTTTATCCACTCATCTACTGATGGGCACTTGGGCTGATGCCAGGTATTAGCTAAATTAAATAATGCTGCTATGAACACAAGGGTGCATATATTCTCTGTGATTGGTGTTTCAGGATTCTTTGGATATATTCCCAGAACTGGGATCACTGGGTCAAAAGGCAGTTACATTTTTTTTGTTTTGTTCTGTTTTTTAATCCTCTCCCGAAGATATTTTCTCCATTGCTTTTTCAGAGAGAATGGAAAGGGAGGAGAGAGAGAGAGAGAGAGAGAGAAAGAGAGAGAGATTGATGTGAGAGAGACACATCTATTGGTTACCTCCCACATGCTGCAGGGATCGAGCCTGCAACCAAGGTATGTGCCCTTGGCAGGAATCGAACCCAGAACCCTTCAGTACGCAGGCCGATGGTCTAACCACTGAGAAAACTGGCTAAGGTGACAGTTCCATTTATAATTTTTTTTGTGTGTGAGGAATCTCCATACTGTTTTTCACAGTGCCTGCACCAGTCTACATTCCCACCAGCAGTGCATTAGGTTTCCCTTTACATCCTCGCCAGCAGTTGTTTGTTAATTTATTGATGGTAACCATTTTGGTGGGTGTGAAGTGATACTTCACTTTTAACAGCTTTATTGAGGGTTAATTTACATACTATAAAATTTACTTGTTTCAAATGTAATAAAAAAATCAATTATTTTTAGTAAAATTATAGATTGGTATAATCATCACCATGATACAATTTTAGACCATTCCCATCACCCTAAAAATATCTCTCATAGCAACTGCACTCACTTCCCATTCTTACTTCCAACTTCAGTCAACCACTAATCTGCTATGTCTACAGTTTTACCTTCTCTGGACATTTCATATGAATGGGCTCATACAAATTGTTGCTTCACATTAATAACAGTACTGTCAGACATTAAAGTTTTGATG
Organism: Miniopterus natalensis; assembly: GCF_054644295.1. Classification (NCBI taxonomy): domain Eukaryota; kingdom Metazoa; phylum Chordata; class Mammalia; order Chiroptera; family Miniopteridae; genus Miniopterus; species Miniopterus natalensis. The sequence goes on along the minus strand of NC_142090.1, from coordinate 54,106,573 downwards.
ACCTGATATATGTGTAATTTATTCTAGTTTTTATTTGCATTCCTCTGATTATTTATGTGACTACACAACTTTTCTTTTATTATACTCTTGTTTGTCTTCCATGAATGGCTCATTCAAGTCATTTTTAATTTTTATTATTGGATTTTCTATTTGTACATGTGTGCATTGGGGTGTGGGCTCTGTGAGAGAGATTTGCAGAAATTCTAAAATCTTTTCTTTGATCAGTTAGTTACCTATATTGCCCACAGCTTATCTCATTCAACAACTCTTATGTTTACTCATATGGTCTTCTTTGTGTTTTTAAATTTATTATAACTAAAATTATCTACCTTTTTTGTAGTGTCTAAGATTATCTTTTCCTTTATTTTTGCTCAAGAAAATAACTTCACATATTGAACTTGGGAAGATATACTCACATATTTTGTTAAAGCTTTATAGTTTTGCTTTCCATATTTTGTTGTAGAATCCATCTGTAACTGATTTTTTCTATGTTGATAGAAAAGGGTTATATCATATTTTTCCACAAGAATATCCAATTTTTTCAGCACATCTTTCGAAAAGACCATTCTGTTTTTCTTTATCTGTCATGCCATCTTTGTCACATATCAATTGTCCATGTAGCATTAATGGCGTTTTCACTCTAAATACTGCTATAACTGTGTCACAGAGTGTTAGAATATACTGCTTTGTTATTGTCTATTCAGAACATTTTCTGCAACCTATGATAATGCATGGGTTCCTTAACTTCCAATTATATGAAGATTTTTCTAAAATGTTTAATATTATTTGCTAGCTTAATTGGGCTATTATGAGAGAACTTGCTCTGCATGACAGAAGTCCATTGGAATTTATACTGATGCAAAATTGTTATACAGTTGGTGGAGTCAACTTTTATTTTCAGTGATGTTACATCCTTTATCTCAAGAAATGCTTTTAGCTTTACCATCTGTTTTAAGTTAATAAAACTATAGCATATTTCTTTTGGTTGGTGTTTTCTTGGTATATCCTTCCAAGTTTTATTATCAACCTTTTTCTTAATGTGTAACGTGTGTCTATATTGAATGTTGCATATTTTGAGTTTTTAACCTAAACTTGTGTCTTTTTGGTTTTAACTGAAGCATTTAAGCTACCTTCAGTACTGTAATTTTTTAACATAGTTATATTTAAATTTTTTACATTATTTTGTGCTTATTATTGTTCTTGCCTGTTTTATTTTCAGTTATATTCTCTTTCATGTTGAGTATTTTGGTTTTTTATTCAACAGTTTGAAATTGTATATAGTCATGCACCACTTAAGAATGATTATACATGCTTACTATTTAGTTAATTTTTCGATCGGCATAATCAGTTTATAATTTCTGATTCTTCATGGGGATTTTCTAGCTTTTATTTCTTTAAAAATTTTACATACATACATGTATTAGTTACTGGTCTAATTTCAGTATCTGACATTTTTTACATTAACTCCTTATCTTTTACATCACTGCTTGGGTATAGTCATGGTAAGCTTTTGCTTGTGTGCATGGTTTCTTTTTGCCCAGTGGTGCTTGATGACCCTTTCAATGGCTTCTAGGGGACTACTAAACTTAAAATAAAAGTACTTCTTTCAGAAGCATTTGCATTTTCATTTGCTTTAGCCAAGAGCCTGAAGAACTACCAAGTGGAAAAACTTTAAATAAATCCACGCAGGAAGATTCTTTAACCACTCAATCAAACAAATTCAAACTGAAATTCATGGGATATCTAGCCAGTGGTTCACCATTTCTTGGGGAAAAGATATAGCTCTTTATTTTTTCCTCATGCTGACACCAGGTATACAACTTCCCCTGAAAAGACAACTGTAATTCACTCTTGTCCTGAGGAGTACAGCCAAATGCTCCTTACTTAGATTATGTACGGGGATCTAGTAGCCTCCTCACTTTGGGGTCAGTGGTTATTAAATTGTATTTAGATCCCTTTGGCCATTTGAACTTTCACAATTACAGCTCAGTTTTTCAGCTGTATTTAATCATGACTGACAAATATGTTCAGAGAAAAAGCAACTCTTCAGATTGCTTCTTTGGTTTTTAAATTTTATTATTTTGATAGATATTCTAGCTTTTAAGAAAATGTTTTATTTTTCCTATGTTTATTCAATATTTTAAGCTATTTTTGGTGTCAGCATTGGCCTGAAAATGTAGTCCGCTATCAGTGTTAGCTGAAATAATCCTGTATTTAAAATAAGACCAGTAAGAATGGTGGTATAATTTTAAACATGTTTAGCTATATAAGGACACCACAAACTAAATAGATAAATAAATTCAACTAGAATCAAGGTTATCCCAAGGATGCACAACTAAGTTCAACTGGTCAAGAGAACTGATGTCATATCATATATAAGGGCCATAAAATCCAAGATAGGTAAGAGAGTAAGTTGATGATAGAAGAAAAGTGAAGGATCATAAAATGTGATTGGATCAATGAATTCTAGATTGAATTGAGATTGAGAAAATTAGGAGACTAAAAATGTACTTTTAGAGAAAGCATAATTTATTGATAATACCAAAGTCTGTTTTGAACTTGGAAGTTAGTGACTGAGGTATGGTAGAGAATAAGGTCATTGGAGAATTAGAGCAAAAAGGCAAAATAAACATGCAGAACATAGACTTGTCTTTGTGGTGGCAAAGTATTAAACTAGAGCTGAGTCCCCTTGCTAAGAAGTTGTGGAGCTGGCATCTATGAAGGCTGCTTACATTAAACATCCTACTTTTTATCTTCCTTTGAGATAAATTTCTTTTGTTGCCATAGAAACTCTAACAATTTAGCTCCCCTTACTGAGGTGCAATGATCAAACCCCGACTCCTCAGCTACGCTGTGTTATTAACTGCAAACGGTCTTTGAGTGTCCATGTTTAATTTTTGACACATTAATAACAGAATTGGTAATAGGATATATGCCTTAAGAAATGATCTACTGTATAAATGGACTCATATAATATAGTATGGCCCTATGTATAATATAACAAATATATATTATTATCAATGTAAACATAAGAAAATACTTTTCAAAAATGTCTCCAATCTTTATTTTAATGTTTTCTGTCCCTTTCTCTAATATTTGCTCCACTTTTTAAAATGTGAGGTCATTTTAAAAATAAAGTTTTATTCGTTTACTCTGCTATAGTTTCTACCATTAGTATTATCACTTTTTTTTGGTAATTAACAATTTCACAACCTGTTTTTTTCTAGGAGCTAGGAAATGTAGATTGTTTATTAAGCTTTACTTTAAATATATTACATGGTATTAGTATATTATATTTGTATTATTGACAAATAGAAACATTTAACATTGGCTTGTATTATAATTTAAGATTCCTTCCCACTTCTTAATATTTTAATGTTTCTTAGTGTTATTTTTATTTTCATAGTTTCTTTATTTACAAATACATGTATTTTATTTAATTTTTTTTGTCCCTGTGGTTTTCTTTATTAAATTTATTGAGGTTACATTGGTTAATAAGATTATATAGGTTTTAATATGTATTTCTATGATTCTTGATTTGTATATTTCATTGTGTATCTATTTTAAATAGATATATCAAGGTAACTATAATTTTTAACTAAAATGTATTGCTTCTCTTTGAAATAAGCATATCTATTCTATTTCAGAAGAATTACATGGCCTAAAAAATAACTTCTTTTATAAGATTATGGAGAATTGAGAGTTTTCCTTGAACTATGGACACGCAGAGCACAATATAAAAATATTTCACTCCTATAAGATTAAGAATCCTCGAATTTTATATCAAGCTAATCTCTGAAGAAAGAAGACATACAAACCATGACAAACCTCTTAAGCTTTCCAAATGCTCCTTTTCTCATTGATAAAACAAAGAGCATATTCCTTTATTGTCTCTCTCAAAGCGTAATGTACGAAATATGACCAGCGGTTGTGTCAGAATTGTGTAAACTAAAAACAGTTATGGACATGAAATGTGGTCTTTATAAGTTGTCAGCCACTTACAGCTCTGACCACTCAGTGGGCTTTGTGAACAGCAGTTTTACAATGACACCGAGAATGATTCTTAACTGACTGCAGCACTCATGAGTATGAGATATTAAAGTTGACCATATACAGTATACTCCACTGTTTGAGAGACAAGAAAGGCGAACATCTGAGTGCTGTCAATATACATTGCAGGGCTAAGAAATAGAATTATTGAAGACTTTGAATCCCGTGGGAGTTTAATGATGAATCTACTTAAAACATTTTTTATTCTCAACAGCAACTCTTGAAGTAAAGAGAATTCAAATATTTTCACTGCTTTAAAATTTAGTGGACCATGCTGCCACTAAAAGGGATGTTTGTTTCTATGGTGACAAAAAGAACTATATTTATAATTACTCTATAAAATAATCCTCTTTTTAATAACCATTTTCCTGTCATGCATTTTTCTCTTCAACATTTCATTTCGATGCAACATTGATATCTGAGGCTGGGTTTTACTAAAACCCCCTAGGAAGAAGTTGATAGATCCAGTATGCTGCTTCTTCCTTAGCCAGCACATTCTGACCTTTATTTTTAAGCAATTTTACATGGATCTTAGAATAGATGACATATGGAGGCTGCTTCGTATCACTGCTAATGGGTTATTTTTTGAAATTTCAATGTCTTTCATTTTTTATGAGTGGCTTAAAAAATGGCATGCCCAGGCATATGTAGAAAGAGTGATTTTATGACTATAGACTGCTTTAAATCTAATTGGCATTAGTCCCATTTCATTAGAAAGTCATCGTACTAAAATATTTAAATAATTATTTAAACTCTGAGGAAATAAAAAAGACTGTGCAGGTTTTATTTCATTGGTTGCTGTACTGCTTACAAAAACATATTGGAACCATGCACCTGAAGATACCAGTAACTTTGAGACCTTTCCTTTGGACAGCACTTAATGATCTACAGAGAGAGCTCTTTTCTCAACTTCATTGAACTACTAATCTCAACGCTAAAATTGTAGATAATGAAATTGGGAAGAACAATTAATACTGTGCACATGGAAGTAAAAAATTATACTTTCTTGCATTAAGATTATTTGCTAAAAGTTTATTAATATATTTGAATTAGATATATGTAAAAACAATTAAAATTTATATTAGTGATCTCAAAACTCTACATCTATTTTCCTTTATCCATGAAATTGTCCAATTGTATATCTGAAAAAATAGTTTTCCTTCAACTGTCAATTTAAGGGATATTTGAAGGCGTGTTATTACTGAGAGGTTCTATATGTATTTAGTGCCCAAGTGTCAGGGAAATTTAATGTTCAGGTCTACAATGTGTAGGAGAGTGACACCATGCAGAACTGTCTCATCTAAAATTCCAAAAATAACATAAGGGATAACAACAGAATTTTAGCTCACTTGATGAAGACACATAATTTTTCTAGGTTTATGTATATGTTATTTTACAAGTAGATATGCACTTAAGACCAAGATAAAGTTTTATTGAGAAACTCTAGGTACATTTTATTATATCTTCGCTTTGTATAGTTAACTAAAGAAGCCACCTAAAAGGAAACTCTGTCTGTGATATAGGTGAGATTTTATCTTGCTTCCCCCTCAAATTTTTCTATCTAACTTTTACAGAGACAAGTAATGAATAATTCATAATTTGTATTTCACTCACTGTAATTTTTCTATCATTAGATATTGGTTTTGTTTATAGTGGAAATTCTTTGTGATATTTGTATTTTCCCTTTATTCACCTATTTTTATGCAAGTACCACACTATTCTAATTTTTATTATATTGTAATGTTTAGTAGCAAAAGCCATATTGATTATTGTTCTTTTAAAGAAATTATTTTACCTAGTCTTTCAAATGAAATTTTCAGAAAATATATGCTCCACTTCATTTTTCAAATAACTATATATTTAGTAGTAAAATGTTATAATTTATTCATATTAAAATAATACATATCTGGTTACAACTGCTAATTTATATTTTTCCTACAAATGTAAAATGACTTGTTTTATTATTGTGGATATATATTTGTATTTATTTTATTTAAAACTAATCATTATTGTGGATATAAGTCAATCAGCCATTGACTAGCATATATTTCAGTTATACATAGCTACATTTTCATAACATTATATAAAATGTAAGAATTCTTAACTTGTCTTCCATTTTTTTTACACAATACACAATGGACTAAAAACAGTGCTGATGTTATCTCCCCATTTTTCTGTTAGGTCATTTATGTCTGCATCATGTCTTAGTATGCTAGTACAAATCTTTCAGAACCATAATAAATAAAGAATAAATACAAATATTTCTAGCAGCCTCTAATTTTAGTGAAAATGCCAAGTAATGTACCTTTTATATTAAAAATTAAAAATGTACAAGTTAGTGTGGGAGGAAAGAATGTTATTTTCAGTGGAATGCTAACCAAAATGTAGAAGCAATGGTGGAGTTAGAAAATCACTATTTCACAATCATGGCAGCAATTACTGATTCAGGCAAACATCATCAGTAGATTGATGATATGACAAGTGATTTTGTTTGATGAGGAAAAGTATATTGCATAACATCTAAGTATCTCACCATAAACTTTTCATTGTAAAAGAAAAAAATAGTAACTTTACTGTAACACAACATGATGGATTCCATTTGAACCAGGTAATTAAAATTAATATCACAAATAACAGTGCAAATTTATTACATGCTTATTCATGTAATGTACTGAGAAGGATACAAAATCACTGTTATTGTTTTATTGAAAATATGCAACAGAAACCTGATCATGAAGACATTGAAAACCTTAACTGAGGGAACATTTTACAGTGTAATGACTTCTGCTCATTCACATTCATAAAATGAAAAAAAAAAAAAATGAGGAACTGTTCTAGATTAAAAAAAGAGATAGAAATTTTGCTAAAGGCAATGCATTATCATTGATTCAATCAATACTGAGCCAAATAGACATTAAACAATGAATTAAATTTAAATATGATCTGTAAAGTAGACATGATTATGTATCAAAATTAATTTATCAAATTTTGATAATTTTACTGTTTATAAAAGGAGAATATCCTCATTCCTTGGAAATAGGTGCTAAAGTATTTAAAGGTAAGAAATATGACTTCTAGTGCTCTGAAATGATTAAGAAAGAACTATAGATAACTAGATGGAAAACTATTGCAAAATGGTAAAATATTAGAGAATATGGTAAAGAGTGTACTAAAGTTCTTTATGCTACACTTGAAAGCTTCCTAGAGGCTTAGGATTATATGAAACTAAAAAATTAAATACATTTCTTTCTTTATTCAATATCTTAGGCCATGGGATAACGTTTTTCTTTTACTTACAGTTGTAATTCTTAAATTAGCTCTATCAGCCTAACCCGGTAAGTAAACTACCTTTTGTAAAAATTAAAATATGGGTATAGTTAACATACAATATTATTTTGGTTAACTCTAATGCATCCTATAGTAACCCTGTAAATGCATACACCCTGAGAAGAAATAGAATGGTCTCAGGAATCCATGGTTCTTAAAACTTCAGTGACTCATTGAGATCTACTGCAGCAAACATCTGTGTAACTAAGACCTTTCTTGGTCTGAGTTTGTCTCTAAGCAGGAGATAGGCCACACAAGATATTTACCTTTTTCCTTCTCTCTGTTTTTATCTTGTCAATTGGGGGTGATAGAAGGCAGTCAACCCATCAAGGTCATGATGATGAATACTTGCCATCTCTCTTATTCTGTCTTATCCATAGAGAAATAGTAGCAGGGCATGATCTGCATACATAGACACTTGAAATATGGATTTAAACATGTAATCAAATAGCTGTGCTATTCTGCATAGCAGCAAAGATTTTGATATGATATATTGGTATATTTTCATTAATGTCAGCTTTTTGTTAAAACAATTATTTGTACTTTTAAAAAATACCATTATAAAGGATGGTGAATTCAACCTCTCATTTAAGTTACAGGCAGAATATTTCAGGTATATTCACAGCCTTTCAACAATAATGATTACATAGTCCAGAACCTAACAGAAAATGTAGTTTTAAGTACATAAAACACTGGAAGTTTATTGGAATAATCCCCCATGGGGTTTCCTAAGAGTTGAAGGCTTTGGCAAGACTTGAATACTTTAATGAAATGTGAATAATCCAGAAAGCATATGCACTTGAATATCATAATGCATTTAAATAATGAGAACTAAAATTAGACATATATGTAATTACTTCATTTATAGTTGTAGGTGGTAGTAATGAACCTTTGGCGCAATATGAATAATTTTATAATTGATTATTACTTTTTGGGGGTTGTTAGTGTAACAGACCTGTTTTGTATATATAATCTTAGAGTGAGTAGAACAGGTATTTGGCATATGATATTCATAAAGAACAGGAAATGGTACATGTCTTTGGGTGAACTCATATATGTCAACACACTTTATTATGTAGTTTTATCCAATATAGCTTGAGGGAAAGACATATGCAGTTCAATTAATTAGAGGAAAAAAAGTCCTTAAGAAATTTTAAAATCCCCCCTTTTTAGGGAGTAAAAGCACTATAACTATCAAGGTATTTTTTAAATATATTTTTATTGATTTCAGAGAAAAGAAGGGAGAGGGAGAGAGAGATAGAAACATCAATGATGAGAGTCACTGATCAGCTGCCTCCTGCATGCCCTTGCTGGGGATCGAGCCCACAACCCGGGCATGTGCCCTGACCGGGAATCGAACCGTGATCTCTTGGATCATAGGTTGATGCTCAACCACTGAGCTACGCCAGCCAGGCTGTCAATGTATTTTTTATACAAACTAAGCCACAGAAACTAAGCACTTTGAGGTATAAGAAATAAAATAATACACAAGTGTGACTTTTCTATTAGTAGCCATTCCTCCTAATAAAAAATAAAATTTTGATAGAAAGTTCTTATTTTAAAGGTTTTTTTGTTTTTGTTTTTTTAATATATCTTTATTGATTTCAGAGAGAGGAAAGGAGGGGGAGAGAGAGAGAGAGAAACATCAATGATGAGAAAGTCATTGATCGAGCCTGCAACCCAGGCATGTGCCCTGACTGGGAATCGAACCCTGATCGCCTGATCCTAGGTCGATGCTCAACAGCTGAGCCACACCCAGCCGGGCGTAAAAAGTTTTTATTTTAAAAAAGAAAGGCAAGACTCATTAGTTACTAAGACAATTTGTATATTTGTACTTGTATGAATTCACCTATAATTATCATAGTCAGTCAATAACTTAATCTCAAAATCAAGATTTTTCCATATTGTCTTTAGAGTAATTTAGTATTCACATTTTAAAACAAACACAAAAATTACACTTTAAAAAATAAAATGTATGAGCTTCCAGTCAAGATGGCAGAATAGGTAAATGCATTATCTGTCTTCTCCTATGACCACATAAAAATAGCAACTAAACTACAGAACAACCATCATTGAGAACCACCTGAAATCTAGCTTAACAAAAATCCTGTAACTAAGGACATACAGAAGAAGCCACTTCAAGACTGGTAGGATGGGCATAGGTGCATAACAAGCTGGTGGTTAAAAATTGAAAGAGATATCTTGTCTGTGGAGGTCCCTCTTGAGGAGGGAATAGGCCCCTGCTCCACATCCATAAGTGCATTTCAGCATTATTTACAATAACTAAAATATGGGAGCAACCTGTGTCCATCAATAGATAAGTGGATAAAGAAGAAGCAGTGCATATATACAACGGAATATGATCAGTCATAAAAAACAACAGCAAAATCTTGCCATCTGCAACAGCATGAATGGATCTAGAGAGTATTATGCTGAGTGAAATAACTGAGACAGAGAAAGACACATGCTACATTATTTCACTTATATATGGAAACTTAAAAACAAAATAAATGAACAAGCAAAATAGAAACAAACATAGATACAGAAAACATTTTGATGGTTGCCAAGTGAGAGGAGAGTTTGAGGAGGTAGGTGAAAAAGGGTAAGGGATTAAGAACAAATTGGTAGTTACAAATACTCATGAGATGTAAGGTATAACATAGGGACTATAGTCAATAATATTGCAGTAACTATATATGGTGTCAGATTGGTACTAGATTTATCAAGGTGATCACTTTGTAATTTATATAAATGTCTAATCACTTTTAATCACTAGGTTATGTACCTGAAACTAATATACTGTATGCCACCTATAATTGAAAGATGTAAAAATATTAAAAATACTGAAAATTATATTTCTTATTGAAAAATTTTTTTCTCTCTCTCTCATTCTCTATTAAAAATAAACAAAAACAAAAACTCTTTGGCCTCACATTCTTCAATAGTTTCTCCCATTTTTTTCTTGAACTACCTCTAGTTAGGTCACTGTCTTATCAATTCACCATAATTTTTTTTTCACACGATCACCAACCAACTCTTTCCTACTAAATTCAATGGTGAATTTTCAATTCTCAACTTCCTTGACCTTAAGCATTTGAAACAATTTTCATCTTCTCTCCCTTGAAGTATCTCTCTGCTTCCAACCATGCCTGTCTCCTGGATCTCTCCCCCTTCACTCATCACCTATCCAGCCTCTGGTTGCTTTCTCGTCTTCTCCCCAGCTTCTGAATATTACAGTAACCCAGGTCAACCAAAGTTGGACTAATTTCTTCCTACCCTCTCTTCTTTTGCTATGGCTTAACTATCATGAAGGAGGTTCAAACAGTATAGGATGTGTTCCTCTTCCCATAAGGCACATGGCAGATACAAGCAGGTTCCAAGCTTCTTCCCAGTGCCTAAAGTATCTCTTTAGCTTGTCACTTTCATCAGTTACACAAGATGTCTTTAAACACTTTTAAAACTCTTTGCTTTGCCATAGCAGTACTTTTTGCATCATTTTTGTCTATGTTCAACTCTCTAGATTTACTTCTAAAATTAAATCATTTACATTTTCATGTTCAATAAATTATTCAGGGTTAATTTATTGAGGGAAGCTTGTTTTTGTCACTTTGCTCTTTCAGTATTATTTTACTCAATTTGCACTACTATGTAAATCATTAATATTTCTTAGTTCAAAATAATAAACATATTACTACTATTCACATATGGCTATCCACTTGTATTCCTTAAGAATATGTAAATTAGCTGATCAAATCTCAAAATATTTAAATTGTTATTAATGCAATTAATATCTAAATTATCTATTTGTTTTCTTAAAATGATTTATTTTCTTTGTGATGTATGAGATACTGGATGAAGGATACGAGGCTAAAGTAGACATGAATCTTTTTCTCAAAAGATTTATTTCCTAGGAATACGTATAAAGCATGCACATAAATGACTATAATATGAAATCATCATATGAGAAATACAAGTAGTGTTATAAGCCATTAGAACAGGAAAGATAAATTCTTTCTGCAGAATATCAGGAGCATCTCCATAAAGATGGTGCTTAAACAAAACCTCATGAAAAAGTTTCCTACCACCCAAAATGTAGTCATTTGGGGGAGTCTTGTAGCATAGCAATTCTATGAAATGACATCTCACTGACGTCATTCCATTCATATTTAGAACCACAGTACTTTTTATGTATCTTCTTTTATATTATATTCATATCTCCTTTCTTTCACACTGAGAATCCAAGTTGTCTGGGATTCTCACATAAAATAATAAAATTTGTATATTTCATAAGCAGTACTTCAATTTATTCTACATTATACATACAACATGCCTAGAAAAATTCTAATAGTTCTATCACATATATAATTAGAGACAACAGTTTACCTTTTTGCATAAGCTTTTCCATTTCCCTCAGTTTTAATAGTTGTTCTATATCTATAACGTCTGGGCATATAGTAATTTCATACTTTTCTCCCTCATATTTAAGCCTGCTTTAATTTTAATTCTATAAGTAACTATATATTTACTGCTCACCACTCTCCTAATGTCAATGCCTTCATTGCCATTTGGTGGTCTGAAGATCGTCTTCTAGTAAATTACTTTGAAAGGCTCAAGGGAACAAAATTTCCCGAGTTCCATGTTGACAGAACTCTGTTGATGCCTTTATACTGGAAAGTCAGCTTTGCCAGGTTTTACGCTGACTCACATTTATTTTTTGACAATAAGCATCCTTGCTGACAATTTAATAAAAATCTAATTTTCTAATTCATGTAAATTTTATTTTGATGCTAAAATCAACTTTTGTTTTTAAAAGTATTTTTCTTTTAAGTTCAATAATTTTAATAAGTCTTGGGGTTGGTTATTCTGGATCAAAATTCTTAGATAACCAGTGTGTTTTTTCAGTGTGAATTTTCATATTTTTAACATCATGAAGATTTTTTAAGCTATAATAAGTTTGTTTTTGTATTTGTTAATTTTCCCTGCTTTGGTTTCTTCTTGAAAATCTTATATGTATTTTTAATCTTTTTTGCCTATCTTCAATAACTACCACTTTTTTTGAGTACTTTTTAATTTTCTTTTAATCCTCTAAATTTAAATGGCAATTTCTACTGTAGTTATATACTGTTTCCTCTCATTACATTGTCGTTAAGTAATTTTTTTCTTTTATTTCTAATCCTTTCATGACGTGTTAACTCTTTTCTGTTTTGTCTTTGTTCTCATTTATGTTCTTTCATGTCTTATATCATTTTCAAATAACTTAAAACTAATATTAAAATTTTTATTTTCTGCCCTAACCAGTTTGGTTCAGTGGATAGAGTGTCAACCCATGGAATGAAGGGTCCCTGGTTCAATTCTAGCCAAGGCATGTATCTTGATGGCAGGTTCAATCCCCAGCCCAGGTCGGTGCATGAGCAGAAAGAAACCAATCGATGTTTCTCTCACACCCATGTTTCTATCTCTCTCTCTCCCTTCCACTCTCTCTGAAAAGCAATGGAAAAAAATATCCTTGGTGAGGATTGAAAAGAAAAAAGTTACTTTCTGTAGATATGTTATTTCTGAACCTTATTTTTTCTTATAATAAATATGCATGGAATTAGAACTAAATAATTATCCGTTGCTTACTTTTAACAAAGTAATTTTTCTGAAATTTTAAAGAGAGGCATGGTTCAGAGACTTTTCTAACTTAGTTCTCCATTTTCTGTTATTTATTAAGAGTGTAAAAAAAAAAATACTAGCACAATTTCTGGGATTTTCTGGGTTGTTAACTCTACCCTATCTGTATTTGGACATTTTCTTTCTTGACTGCTCATATCTTGCTTAATTTTTATTCCACTCAGCAGTTTCTCCTCAATGCATAGCTCTGCCCTTTCAGGAGGCTCTTGTTAGTCAGTTTGGGGAGTTCTTAAAGGCTAGAATCATCTAGCCCTTTAGTGTTTACCATGGAGGTTAAGTACCAATTGACTATTTCATTCAGCAAACTGTTCGCAAATTGGCCCACAGAAATTACTCCTGCTCCCAGGGGTGTCAGGTACCTTGCAGCTTCTGTTTGCTTTCTGCCTCACATATATGGATGCTATCCAAGTTTTGTGGTGAATTTTTTAAAATTCAACCTACTTTTTTGTGGAATCCAAGAAAACAAGTTGCCACCTAGTTCTGTTCTAAGTGTTGTCCACAAATTTTTGTTTTTGATAAATAATTTTACTATCTTTTCATGTGGAAATTACAAAAGATTAAACCACTGTCATCACTACCATTTGTTAAAAATCTCCCGTTGTTAATATTTCCTCAAATACTTTAATACATTCTTTATTGGGAAAGTTTCTCTGGATATTAAGTCTGTTGTATTGCTAAATAAAAAGAAGTTTTATAAAACTTCTTTTATAAAAATGTAAATTTCCTGAGACTATTAAAATGTGTTTCTCTTATTTTTTCTAATATTTTTCTAACAGAATTCTCGTTGTTTTCTATGTTTTATACTTGTTTTAACATCTATTTGGTTAAATTTTTTAAATATCTTTCTACTAGTTTGAAATTTTACTTCTTATTTTTAAAAGAAGTAATCTTAAGGATCTACAGATTTTTTTTTTCTATAATGCCCCTTTAATTGCATTGGCTGAGCTAGTGGGAAATGGAAGAAAAGCCTTAAAATCCAGAAAGGTAAGAAACTACAAACTCCCTGCTCCTGTACTGCCATATATATCTATATAATTTATAAAATTTTGTAATTTGGGTTTGTGACTTTTTTTTGCATTTAAAATTATAACTCACTGAATAAGCATTTGTACAAGTTAGTGAAGACACTGTTAAAGAATGCCCAAAGTTATAATCCTAAAACATAACAGACTAATCACAAAATTTCAAAATGAATATTTCAAGTTGTCTGACACTTCCCTTCATCCTCAGAAGGTTTCCAAGATTGTCCTGGTCATCACCTTTAAATAGGATGATGGGAGAAGAGGTGGTAGAAAAAGCCCTAATTCTTCTAAATCACCTTGGGTCACATTTCGTTTGTGAGAGCCAGTCACATGGCCAGGGAAAGATATAGGGAATATTTAGTTCCTGTCTACTCAGCTACTTTCTGGTATACTACACCAGAACAGGGTACAGCCTTGATTCTCTATCAGGTGTTTTAAATGACTATCAAAACACTCATGGAAATTTTAATAAGCCTGACTAAAGTGGTCATTGCCAAAGATGAAAACACATTAAGCAAAAATACTGTTCATTTATTCTCACTCTAATCAGTAGCTCAGGGTTCCTTAAGTGCCTTGTTCTTTTGCTTATCTTAAAAAAGACTTACTCAAAGAAACATGCATTTGCCAATAGAGCTAAGTGACTCTAGCTTAGTTAGACTATTATTAATGTGACACCAGCAGAATGCCTGGCTTCACCATTTGTTTCGTCTGTTTCCTTGGACAAGTTATTTAATCTCTCTTTGATTTACTTTCTTTAGATATAAAGTAGATATATAAAAAGTACCTAACCCTCAGAGTAATAGCAAGGATTAAATAAATTATTATTTGTAAATCAAAGAGAATAGAGACTGGCACAAAGAAAGTGCATTAATTTTTCTTGTTTTATTATTTTTATTATTGCTGAACATGCTCTAATTACCTTCAGAATTAGATGTTAAGAATTACTTGAGATAGCATTTAAAAAATATTTTGAAAATAGTAAATTCCCATGCAAATGCAAGGTGTTTTTATCACAAAACAATGCTATTTAGCTTTGGCAAACAGACCCTCAACTTTCTGTTCAGTCATTTCTTTTCACTCTGACTGTCTTATATTGGTAGCTAGTGGGTGCTCCTGTCTTAATAAGTTAATTAATATCAGGGAATGCTCTATACCTTATAGACATAAAATAGTGTGAGCCTGTTTCTTCTTATAGCTCTTACTAAACACATGGATCCAGTTAAGTCTCAGGGTGAAACAGTGAGGGAAAGTACTAATATAAAACCTGCATATTTCTTCTGTGGAAAATATATTGCAAGAATGATATTAGCCACCCTTTGAAATAGTCCATGTGGCGCATAATAAGCCTGTTGTATCTCAGAATAAGATTTCTTTAGTCATTTACATGATAATTTTGAAGACCATATATCTTGGGAAGCCAAAGCACTATTGTGAGTCTTCAAAGATAACCACTACTTAGGGGGAGGCATGGCAAATGGAATTTAACCAAAATGATGACACACTCTGAAGGAAGAGATCCATACAAATTCTGTCATAAGTTACACCCAATCTTGACAAACTGTTTAAAAAAAATCAAAGAATATATAATAAAATAGCTGCCAAATGTAATAATCTGTGTGCTTCATCCTTGTGGTGTGGTAAATGGTTTACAGATTGAATATCTGTGAAAAACAAAGTATTTTTTTATATTCACCCCAAGAAACTTAGGAAGTCAGATGTTCTATTATTGTCTCTAATGTTATGATTTTTTTTTTTTTCAAGAATTGGAGATGTGGAATGCATGAATTTCCATATATCATAAGAAATCTTATAAACTTCTAAAATATAGTTCTCAGTAAAAAAATATTATCTTCAGAATGTCATTAATATCATATGCTTATTTTCAGTACCTTTTAAATGTGTTCCCTAGAGTAAACTGTGTTTAAGTGGATTTTCTCCCAATTGTCTTTTTCTCATCAGAGAATTAAGAATTTTAGATTACCATACTTTTGGACCAGACCAACTCCTTTTTCCCTTACTCTATATTGAGGAAAAATCTGAGGCTGAGAGAGATTACCAAGTGTTTGAAATAATGCCTTAACATATTGTGCTTAAAAGCTATCTTGTGTTGAATGTGTTAGTAAATTTATGTCACCCAATCAATGGAAAAACTGACACAGGACACATTTTTGCTCTTGATACCTCCTCTATTGGTTAAATAGTTAATGCTCAGGCTCCAGTCTTTTGTCCTGATGTAATATGTTTTAATTAGAGGTGCAAAGCTATTCTAAGTGAACAATGCTTTGCATATCTTGTTTTATGCTGTCCATATGATTTGTGGAGACAGAGTTTTAGTGTTATGAGTTTTCTATATTTTTGTTTTTCTCTGTGATAAACAATGATGCTTATATTTGCTATTGAACTTTGAAAGAACTTTGTCGGAGACAGTGAGGGCAGCTGCTATTATGAAAAAAATGAGACTTTGTGGTGTTACAAAACCTGTTAGGAATTCAGGGATTTGTTTTCATATAGTTTCAAATAGTTTATTTTTCTCTCTTATTCTTTAGAAAGTCAGAATAATGTTTCACTTATAAATATAAGTATAATACACATACATGTGTATATAGAGTGGAAACAGTGAGGATGTGTATTTCCCTCTTTTATCACAATCTGTTTGCCTCTAAGATTCCATATGTCTAGACATTTTTATAGGCCTCTTCCAGAAGCTTATTTATGGACAGTCTACAAAGCCTACTAGGATATATCATAATTCAAGAGAACAGAGAAACACTATTGACAATGAAAATATTAAAAAAGAAGACTCACTATGCTAAAAGCATGAAGACAAAATAGATTTGTACAGCTGATCTCCAGTGACTTGTGTCCCAGTGTTTGTAGAAAATCTACTTGCAAACAATATTTAAAATAACTATTTTTCTTGCCAATAAACAAAAGTCCTGGACCAGTAGCTTCAATGGTGAATTCCACCAAATGTTAAATTGAGAACTGATACCATATCTTCTCAATCTATTCCAAAAATAGAAGAGTGGGGAACATTTCCAAACTCATTTTATGAGGCTAGCTTTACCCTGATACCTTAACTAGGCTAGGATGGCACAAGAAAAGAAAATTACTGGCCAATATGCAAGAACACAGATGCAACAACCCTCAATGAAATATTAACAAACTTAATTCCATATTACATTATGAGGATCATACACCATGGTCAAGTGGAACTTATTCCAGGGTTGCAAAGATGGTTCAACATCCACAAATCAATCTATGTGATATACCACATTAACAAAATGAAAGATAAAAATCACATGATCATCCTAATTGATACAGTAAAAGCATTTGAAAAATTTAATATTTCTCTATGATTAAAAAACTCTCAACCTTTGTTGGTATAGAGGGGTAGAGAGGGAACACATTCAACATAATAAAGGCCATATATGACAAGCCTACAGCTAGCATCAAAAAAACAGTGAAAAGTTGGAAGCTTTTCCTTTAAGGTAGGGGCCAAAGAAGAATGCCCAATCTCACTACTTTTATTCAACATAGTAGTGGCAGTCTTAGCCAGAGAAATTAGGCAAGAAAAAAGAAATAAAAAAGCATCCAAAACTATTAAATAAATTCAGTAAAGTTGCAGGATACAAAATTAATATACAGAAATCTGTTGCATTTCGATACACTAATAATAAGCTATCAAAAAGAGAAATTAAGAAAATGATCCCATTTATACAATTACATCAAAAAATAAAATGCCTAGAAATAATTTTAACTAAGAAGGTGAAAGACCTGTACTCTGAGAATTATAAGACATTGACAAAAGAAACTGAAAATGACACAAAGAAATAGAAAGGTATACTGTGCTCACAGATTGAAAGAATTAATATCGTTAAAATGTCTAACTAGGAGAGAGAAAAACAAGAAGAAAAAATAGGCAGTAAGCTGTTTCACATTGGTTTTGGCAATAATTTTTGGACTCCCTCACCACACACGCTCACAATCCTCAGCCATAAACAAGAATAAAATCTTGCCATTTGCAATAACATGGATGGACCTAGAGGGTTTTATGCTAAGTTATATAAGTCAGACTGGGAAAGGCAAGTACTATATAGTTTTACCTACATGTGGAATCTAAAAAACAAAAGAAATAAAACAAAATCAGAGTCATAGATATAGAAAACAAGTTGGTGTTTACTAGAAAAAAGATGGGTGAGGAGGATGAGTGAAAAGTTCAGGGGGATTAAGAAGTACAAAATTCCAGTTATGAAACAAATGTTATAGGGTTTAATATTCAGCATAGAGAATACAGTCAATAATACTGTAATAACTTTTTATGGTGACAGAAGTTAACTGGACTCATTGTGTAAATTACTTCATAATGTATATGTGTAAATGTCAAATCACTGTGATATACACCTAAAACTACTAGGGTATTGTATATCAATTATACATCAATAAAAATAAATAATATCCCAACCAGCATGGCCCAGTGATTGAGCATTGACCTAGGATCCAAGAGGTCACAGTTCGATTTCCAGTCAGGGCATATACCTGGGTTTCTGGCTCGATCCCCAGTTAGGGGGTGTGCAGGAGGCAGCCGATCAGTGATGTTCCTCTTTCATTGATGTTTCTATCTCTCTCTCCCTTTCCCTTCCTCTCACTCTAAAAATCAATAAAAATGTATTTAAAAAAATAATAATATATTATTATCATAAAATATGTATAGAGTGAGGTTTAGTTTGTCATGTGTAGTATGCCTAGTTTTTGTTGATGAACTCTGATTTAAAGTTTCTTTTACATGAGCAAATGGTCTGTATATGTAATGACTTCTGCTGTTTATAAAATCAAATATTTAAATGGCAAAACAAACAAACAAAAAACTCTTGATCAATTTGTAATTTTAATATTCAGTAAAAGAAATAATGCAGGGAATACAACTATTTTCCTCTGATGCTCTCTCAATTTAGAAGCACACTTTATTAAATAACATCTAATTTACTTTATCCCCATTGATTAAAAAATGCCAAAATTCCACCTTTTTATACACCAAATATACAGTGGTACCTTGGTTTTTTGAACATCTCTATTGAAGAACATTTCAGTTTACAAACACTGTAAACCCAGAAGTAAATGCTTTGGTTTTCAAACACACCTTGGAAGTCGAACATGCCACGCGGGTCCCACTGAGGGCAAGATCCTGAGGCCCAGCTGCCAGTGGCTGATCCCTCGGTTTCCAAAAGTTTTAGAACTCAAACGGTCTTCCGGAATGGATCACATTCGAAAACCAAGGCGGCACTGTATTTGTTTTTTATTCTCTATGTTTCTGCTATCATTCCACTTCTAAAAATTCTTTGAACAGCAAGTGAACTTTTATATTTATGCAAGAAATTTAGTTGCTTATTAATTGTATCAAATTTTATTAGTAATCCTTTAATTATTAACTACCTGCTTTTTTCATGAAAAATCATTCATTGGAAGAGCATAATACTAGTTGATGAAAACCTAGGAAAGTAATTTGATGGCTCCAGGAAGGAGTCATGATTTCTTAAAGAACACGTAAAAATGAACCATAAGAAATAAGTGAGCCCTGGAGTGTGTGGATCAGTTGGTTGTGCCTCCTCTGTGCACTGAAGAGTTGCCAGTTCCACTCAGGTCAGGGCACACACTTGGGTTGCAGGCTCCATCCTCAGTGGGGGGAAGCGCAGGAGGCAGCTAATGGATCTTTCACTCTCACATCCATGTTTCTCTCTCTCTCTTTCCCTTTCTCTAGCTCTAAAAAAATCAATAAAAAATAATAAAATTAAAATTAAAAAGAAATGTGAGCGTATATTAAAAATTAAGAATTTCAATTCACCAGAGACATCATTAAGAAAGTTAAAAGGCAAGACATGAGGTGAAGAAAAATATTTGCAATTCACAAGACCAAAAAGGACTCCAATAAAGTATATTTAAAACCACAGTTATATTACAGTCTGAGGGGGTAGATTGGCCTAGCACCCATCCTAGGGCAGTGGAAGTGGCTCTCAGCAGGCACATGTGATGCAGGGCGGGGCTGTCTCGGCTGCATTTTCCACAGCCCCACCTACTCCTCCAGGTACCTCCTACTTTTCTCTGACCTCTAAGTGTACTCCCTCTGCTACCTGCTCAGCTACCACCTGGACTTCATCTTCTACCCACACCGCACGCCCTCCTCTGCAGCACAAGGCACCCTCTGGATGAACCAGGTCTGCGCTCACTGCCTGAAGACAGCCTTTCCTTGGTGAGTTGGACCACGTATGCGAAGGGAACCTTTATTGTCAAGGACAGGTCCCCAACCTCTTCTACTCCACCTATGCTGGTCATTGATCCAGGCATGCAACAAAAGAGGTCTACTTCCCAGGAAACATAAAATAAACAAACACAAACCATAAAAACAAAAAATGAAGCACACTTCACCACATAGCATCGGAATGGCTAAAAGAATAAAGATACCCAGTGTTGGCAAGCATATGGAGAAACTGGAACTCTCCCACACTGCTGGTAGGAGTGTAAATTTTATATCCATGTTGAAAGACCATTTGGCAATGTCTATGAAGGCTGGATAAACATAATCACCATGACCCAGATTTCCATTCGTAATATAGACTCAAAAGAAATGTATACATTTGATTACCACAAGTTGTGGATAAGAAAATCCATAGCAGCATTGTTTGTACTAACCTTAACTGAAAATAACCCAATATCCATCAACAATAGAATTGTATAAAAAACTGGAATATTCACACTATTGAGCAGTATCCAGTAATAAAATTAAACTGTTGTTAAATGCAACAACATAGATGAATCTTACCTACAAAATGTACAAAAGAAGTCAAATACCAAAAATTACATATCTTATAATAATTCTGTTTATATAAAATTCCAAACAGAATTCATGTACAGCCCTGGAAGTCTATAGATTACTGGGAAGGAGGAGGTATTAGTGACTAGAAGGAGGCAGAAGAGGTACTCAGGGTATTGCTGATATTCTAGCTCTTGATCTGTTTGTTTATGTATATATGTTACAGATAAGTTACTAGAAAGCGGGCAAGCAA